>NW_017276833.1:956921-996485 GCF_001594065.2 Cyphomyrmex costatus | reverse complement strand
GGTATTTTTTTTTTCTTTTTTTTTTTTCTACAAAACGCGATACGCCCTGTTATTTTCTTCATACGGAAAGAAGTGCCCGGACGCGAAGGTAATATCCCATGAGTAATTACGAAATTTGCATTCTTCCATTTGTGCGAGAGCGCGGGAATCCGCATCGTCATGCAAAGCGAATAAGTGAAAAATAGAATTCGTGTGATGTAATCAAGGGGGGGGGGGGAGGACATTATTCTCTCTCGCGTTTAGCACTAACGATATGCGTATGGAAAATACACTTTGAAATTAAAATATCCTTCTTAAACTTTCAAGCGTGTTTTCATTTTTAGCAAAGAACGAAAGTTTCAAAAAAAATGTATAGTTAAATTTTAAACATTTGTGGATAGTCAATGTCGAAAAAAAAAAAAATAATAAAAGCATTTTGGCATTTTGGCAAATTATCGTTAATGCAAAGCTGACTTCGGCTCGATTAAGAAATCTTGAATTAAAGGGCTGGCAGTCGTCCCGAGACACATCCTGTACAATATGAGCTTGGCACTTCTCGTTGCTTTTTTGCGCTTGTCGCCTCTTTTACTTTTACTTTTTTTTTTTTGAAGAATTTTAGAGAGCCTCGTAAAACACTACACCGCACCGCAGAGTCGTTAATGTCGCTCCAACGACGAGTAAATACTTCCAATTCCTGGCGATACTTTCCATCCGATAAATTCGCGCGCTTTCGAGGTAAACACATAGAGCTATACTTTGCCAATCTGTCGACCTTTATGATATTCGCGGCGATTTCGCCGGGCACGTCGCGCGTCCGTCTTATCGTCCCTCGAAAATTTATGATACGGCGACGAAGGGGAATTAATTTGGTCTCAAGTTCCGGAAGTGAAGCCAACGTAGAGGACCTCGCGATAACGCAATATACTATGACATTTGAATTAATTTTACTTCACGTTCCGACTAAAAACGGCAGTTGAACCGGTACGGTTACGTCGCACCTGACTTCTACCGTTTAAATAATGAATGACTTTATCGACTTTTTCAACTTCAACAAACAATCTCGTTTCTTCGCCGATCCGGTAGCCAACGAAAGTTTAATAATGAAACTTTGAATATTGCACTCTCAAGAAATGAAGATAAACGTAGGCATTACTGAGTAAAGCCGTAATCACACTACAGATTCCCGATTCTGACTCCCGACTCCCGACTCACGAGTCGATCGGATAGAGCGATTTCTATTCTCGAATCGGCAGTCAGAGTCGGCTGCTGCCTTGCTGTGATTGGTTGAATTATAGTCGGGAGTCCGAGTCAATAGTCAAGTCAGAGTTAGAAGAGCCTGTAGTGTGATTACGGCTTAAAGGGAAGCACGTTTTACACATCGCACAAGCTGCAGCGCTAGCAATACCGAATTCCAGAAGAAATTTCAGGAAGAAGAGAGAAAGGAATAGGAACAATGGAACAATGAATGTAGAAGTGCCAATTCCGCGAATGTTACGGGATCATTAATAACGTCCTCGAGCGAGGGCAGCGAATTGCGAAAGAAAGAAAGAAAGAAAGAAAAATTAATAACAGCTCACACCGCGCGCATTTGAAAGAAATTTAAAAAGTGCACGGTACAAGTTGATACATAATGTTCCACTGTGATTACAAGAGTATAACAAAGTTGCGCTATCGAGTTATTAAAGGAATAAAAATTTGTGGAAGAGTACACAATGGAATGCCTCTCTCTACTCCTTTATGTGGTCTAAAAGCGAATGTTACTCGCAGAAAAGAGAGGAAACATGTTACAAACATGTTAGAAACAAGAAAGGTCTCAGTACACACAAGTCCGTTTCTGCGCCAAGCAATCTCTGCGAGAGACCGTGTCGTAATCGATACCGACATCGTCATTCCGCTCACGTTTGTTCTTACGAAAAAAAGAAGAACTTGCAATGGAGAAACGCGAGCGCATCGAAAGGGATGACGCTCGGAAGAGGGACGGGTATATCCGAAGGGATTTGCAGGATGAGCTACAGAGACTTGTTCAAATATTCCTC
Source organism: Cyphomyrmex costatus (assembly GCF_001594065.2). NCBI lineage: Eukaryota > Metazoa > Arthropoda > Insecta > Hymenoptera > Formicidae > Cyphomyrmex > Cyphomyrmex costatus. The sequence goes on along the minus strand of NW_017276833.1, from coordinate 994,470 downwards.
CGATGTACCCAATACTGTCTGCGATACGCGCAAATACACGCGCGGTAATGCCCGTATCGCACTAGCGATTTGGAGATTGCGTCTGCGTTCGCGTTCGCGTCTTTCAACCAATCAGAAAGAAGCCGCCGGCCAGCAGGTCTCGTCCGATTGGTTGAAGGATGCAATCGCGAACGCAGAGGGCGATATCTAATCCGCTAGTGTGATTACGGCCATAAGATACAACGCATGATTCATACGGCTGATGCGTGGCGATACAATATATTACAGCCGACGCGCGCTTTCCAACAAGCACTATACCGCTATTTGGCAGGCCTTTCTATTGGCAATACGGAGATAAGGGGTGGGTAAACTCCCGTCACAGGCCCCGCCTCAAAATCCAATTTCGAGCGTTAGGTTCGACTGCCTTCCGACTCTATTTTCGCTCTAGCGCGCGCGCGCGCGCTCGCGCGACCACTTTTAGAGCTCTTCTCTAAGGTATGTGCACATTTCTACCCCAAATTTTTGCCGACATTTCTATACTCTTCAACTTTGTGTTATTCGGATTGTATACGAGCTACCGCTGATGACTTTGTCAAATGATGGATCTCTCTATTTTTTAATCAGAAGATTTCAGTTCAATAATATATAATATATTATACAAATTTAATGTATGTATGTATAATTATATTTCGAAGTACATATAATAAAATGATAATAATAATAATTATTATTAGGGTAAACCCGGTATATACGCCGCGTCAGCAAATACGCCGCAGAAGTCAGAAAAAATAGAAGGAGTGGGGATAAGTTTCCGTCAATTACTTTGTTACATGCCTTTATGGTATATTAGTATTATGTTATGATTTCAGTTCTTTACTATTAATATTAATGAAATTATTGCGAGTTAAATCGATTTTTTACTGTAATAAGTAGTGCCATCATAATTTATAATCTACATAAAATGATTATTATAGAGCGTGTAAAAGACTTAGTGGTTATTTTGCAATACATATGTGTAGAGGAATAGTAAAGCATGTTGTATAGCAAAATACAAGTGCTTTGCTCCTGTATTGTTTGTTTAATTAGTTGTCATATATATCCCATCTATTTGGGATATACGGCATTTTTAGCGAGCGGGATGCTGTGCCGCAGCACAGACGCTCTATTTAAGAAGTTTTTGTTAATTCTAACAATTATACATTGCATTAATGCATAAATGTTGATAAATCTTAAACGTTTAAAGATTATTTTCAAAGATTTGAAGCTATTTTAAAAAATTGTGTTAAGTCCTATTTGTATTCCATTTTTCATTCTGAACAATAAAAATTGTCATATATTAATAAACAATGCAAGTTACGTCGTCATTTTACATCTTATTTATAGATTATTTGTGATTTTCTTATGAATTATATATGAGTGGCCATATTATCCCCCCCCTATGGGATAAATGGCAAAAATGCAGGGGTTTGAAAAAGTTACTTTTTAATATGGAAAATAAATTATTTTAGATTTCTAATATTTTTTTTATAGTAGTAGATGATACAAAGATTCTATTTATATAATTAATTTACTTTAAACATAGTAAATAATAATTGATAAATTAAGTTTTCGATAGGTGCGGCGTATATACCGGGTTTACCCTAATTATTAATGCTATTTCAATCATAACGTCTCTTGATATATTTATCATGACTCCCTTTTCAGTAAAAAGAGCTTTATATCTAAATCTAATTACAGTTATTGTATTAAGTTTTCATACTGTATATTAAAAGTGATTACTTTTAACATTTCCACAAAAATAAATAAAGATTCGTTACAAATCAAAAGAACAGTCAATTAAGTTGTATTGTATTTCACGATTTCAAGTATGTACTCGGTTGCAGAAGAAGCAGCTGTGCGCGATATTCGAACGAAAAATACAGTTGACTTGGCCAATAAATATCTAACATTTTCCAATACGACCCGCACGGTCGGTAGCAAGAAAGCGATCGGAAAGGATAATAACAAGTCGAAGTAATTTCGAGTTACCTGTTCGAGCGAGGAAATAATGTTATCGTCGACCATTGTCGTTATCATTATTTTCGATATTCTATGATTGGATTTCGTTATGCAAGAAAAACCTAGACCGATATTCTAAAGAGAGTTAGCAATAAAGATGCCGCGAAGTTGAATATAAAAAGGTGGTGAAGAAAGTGCGGCACGGAGGTACATTTAAGCAAAAAGATGAGCTCTGTACTGATCGAATTTCAAGACTCTTCTTGCCAGCAAACGATGTACAATATTTTTATGCAAATACTTTTATGCACTTTTCTAACAAATTCTTTTCTTTCCGCCAAAGTAAATATTTTACCAGCACAGTCTATATAAATCTCAATAATCGACATAATTATGTCTCTTATTAATAAATAATCACGTCTTCGTTAATAAATAATTTATCCGATTCATTAATATTCGGCTGCACATTTCTCGCACGTTTTACCGAGGTACAATGATGCGTGCTCTCGTCAAAGAGACATATCCTTTTGTGCAGCACGAGACATTTTTTTCCCTCCTACAATCATCGGCTTAATGCGCCGGATATTCCTTTCAACGTCTCCATCGCGAGCTGACAACGCGATCATAAAAGCGAAAACAAATTATGACTTTTTGGGGTTAACACCACAATATTTCTGACGACGGCAACAAAATAAAATGGGATCTGTTTTAAGCAGCACGCGTTCTTCTCGTGCAAAAAGTTCGATTACGAATTGAAAACACGACGATATAATTTTTTATATATATATAATACACCTTTTAAAAAATTACTCGAGACAGTTCACTCTTTGCGGTACTTTAGTAACAAACGTTTGTTTCCTCGATAGCAGTATTGTGTATGAACGAAGCTTAATTCTTCCCGCGTGAAAGTCGCGACAGAGGCGTGAAAGAGTGCAGTTGTTTGCCGTGTCACGCTAATGCGCGCGCGGTAGGTGGGTAGAATCAGATAAAAACCGGTTAATCCATCTTGTGTCGCGCGCTTATTCGTTACAAGCGTTAAATTACCAGATTTACGGCAGTCGCGGGGTGCATTGGTTACGATAAGTTATTTAAATCGACGATCCAAGTTTTTGCCGACTCAAATTCAATCAGGACAGAAGCCGGGTAATTATAGAAACAGGTCGTCTCCTATTATGTCAGCATTATATCGTGCACAAAAGATATACGCTTTGCTTGTCACTTAAAAGATTTCGCTTGGTTATGGATGTGATATCGTGGGTAAATTTTGTAGAATTTCTTTCCTTGAAATGGATTTTTGCACAAAGTAATCAATATTTCCTTCTGTTAATATCCCCCCTTGACAAACTCAAAATTATTATTATTAATCGGAAATTCGATGGAAAGCCATTAACAAGAACAGCTCTTTAATATTTAATGAAATATCGGAACATCTTAATAATTAACTTTCAAACTGAATCTTTTTGGGTCACGTCCTATATAATTTTAGCAATTCTACATAATCAGATTTTATTTTTAATTTATTATAGAAGGAAAAGGTTTAGATTTTTATTTTCGTCACATAATTTATAGTTGGAAAAAATAAAAAGCTCTAAAAAAAAAATTTGTATAATTTAATATAATTTATATCTCTAACAATTCTATAAAATTCTTCGTTATGTATGCAATTAAATCGACTCTATCAATGTAACGATGTACTTATATTAAGCATCGCTAATAAATTGCAAGTATTATATATATAAAAATTTTTTATATTACAAGCAACAGCACTCATGGTGTTGCTAATCAGAATTGATAACGAGTCACGTAAAATGGATGATGCATATAGATTTTCCGAACTTTCACGTTAGCACGAGTAGCATTATGTAAACTGCTCTGAAGAATTTTTAAAACAGTCCTTTTTCCATCGCTTTTTTTAAGATTGGCCAATGCGATTCGCCTTCCCGTTGAGTAACATTTGCATATCTAAATTCGCATGAATTTTCTTCCAAAAGAAGAAGACAATTACGGAGGATAATGCTGATGTACTCACTTTTGCGAAGTCGATTTTTAATGTGCAGCAGCCAGAGTATATATCTGCTCCATGTAGTGTTTCCTTCGCCCTGGTTGCCGACTCCACCGAGTCAAACGTAATGATCGAAACAATCAGTTAAGGATATATAATAATTAGTACACAAAAATATATGTATGTAGAAATTTCAACATTAATTAGTGTACAATATTATTTATAATAGTATTTATGAAAATCTGGCAATAATACGTGAAATTTGGTATTATCTAAATCTACTAGTGGATAATCAGTGAAATTCAACTGGAGAAGAAAGGAAGTTTGAATATTATATAATTAAAATACCGATACGTCAATTCCAATATACCATACATTGAATTTATACACTAAAACAAGATTAGCTAGGAATTCCACGTTTCAGTGATCTTTCTAATTGAATTTCATTATGAATTTACTGATTACTCAGTGGCATACTTGAAATTGGTATCCATTGATTCAAATTTAGAGACTATATATTATGATTGCCATGTTTTTATTTGTACGATAATCAACATGAAAAAAAATGATTTTGCTGAAATATCAAAAAATTTAGCTAGATATTAGAGAGTTGCATTAAAAGCCACTGTTTTTTTTTTTTTTTTTGCATTTGAGCATTAATTTCAATAACAAAATATATGAGTATCTCAATCATATTTTCCCTCGAAAGCTTTTTGCAACCTTTCTGGCAGAAGTTGAATTCCGCAACGAAAGAATTTTAATAAAATTATTAACAAACGTTTAAATAAAGGTAATGAACACTTTCAATTAAAATTATTAATTTATGAAAAGAGAGAACGGTATTGCTGAAGTATTAAAAAATTTAGATAAATATGATTATGAAAATAATTTTGTCAGACTATCAAAATAATTAAGTAGATTATTCAAGCTCGTTGCTAAAATGTCAAGAAAACTTCTTGTAAGAAGTGTTACTCTTGAATTTTTTATTCTCCAATTATGGTTCAACAAAATTATTTTCAGATCTACAACTACCTAAATTTTTTAATACGTCAGCAAAATAGTTCTTTCCATAAAATAACAATTAAATTAAAAATTATCTTGCCGTATTTAAATCGTTCGTATCTCTTTAATACTATTATAAATGAAAAAGATCGTAAAGATGCAACGTAAAATTACTATACGCAAACAAAATTACATAAATTATAACGTTCACCAAGTTTTACGACAGATGCGATAAAATGTAGTGTCCCGCGATCTCACGGAATTCACTGCGACATTACAATGTTGTTTTCCCACAAAGTGGCCGTCGTGCAGTATACATTCAACATGACGTAAGTTCTAACGAATTTATAGTCACGCGGGACGCGGCTTGACTATTATTTGGATCGCGTAATAGTTCTGGAATATACTCCACTATGCGGAGATTTACCGAAAATACGGCACGTTACTCCCGAGATAAAGCCCGAAGCTTGTGGAACGTATTCGTATGCGGGAAAAAGAATCGAGCCTTTTCGTCAGTCCACATCCCAGGTATAAATCTTCATTATGATTTAACGGCAGCGTTCTTGACGAAGTTTACCCGGGCTTGAGAAAGTGTCAGATGGAGAGTTGATCCCGCGGGCTTCGAGTTCGCCAACGAAGGTGACCCTTGACTCGCGTGTTCAACGCGCGCTGTTGTTGCCCCCTGAAGTTTGCCATGTAAATCAAATTCGTGCGGAAACGCGACGGTTTATTTGTGTAAAATAAATCGTTTCCCGGTGGCGCGCGCATTGTTTGAACTCGGTTAAAACTGTATTTTGTATGCATTTTAAAACTATTTGTAACGTTTGCTCGTCAAAATTTCAGTGGCAAAAATTCTTCGATAAATTTATCAATTGTATTTTTAATGGAATTTCCAGTGAAACGTAAGACGACGGAGAAATGTTTAATCAATTTTGAAAATTAAAAATTTCCAGCGAGCTAAAACATCGGGGAGTAATAACGGCTCTCTTTGTGTGTGTTAATTCTTTCTATGCAACATGTAACATCTGTGGTCGTAAAATAGTATTATGCTTGGCAAACAGAACATTAGCGGTATACGCTCCTCGGTAATTTACCGCGCGAATACAGCTGAATTTAAAGTGTTAATTTACATAGTTGAGAGTCATACAGTGTCTTCTGAGAAATCGTTAAAGCAAATCAACGAAATTGCAAGCAAGCAATAGGTTATTTGTTCGCGTTGCTTGAAAAATTTACCAAAACTTATACCCTTAGAACGAGATAAATAGGTATGTACATCGAGCGTGAAAGAGAAAAAAAAAAAGAAACGATGATATTAAGTGCAAGAAATACAAGCAACGCGAACAGACTTAATAAAAGCACTACTACAGTAAAATATGTATTGAAAAGGATATTCAACCATAGCCTGTACACCGTTTTTCTTAAAGATTACGATGCGCTGAACCTGCCCGCTGGGCGCACTGATCGTGTGCAACACTTCCTGCAACAGAAAAGAGCAATGCACTTTAACAGATGTGTGGGAGGAGGATATTTTAGGAGAACATTTTCACACTATGTTGATTTAGGTTATGGTGTGCATCGTCCCTCGACTTCCCCGAAGGGAGTTCGAAAGGCGAGAAATAAGAATGTTGATCTTCAATTAAACGCATCTCGAGTTCCAGATTAAGCAATTAAGACCAAAAATTACAGGCAACGCACTATCGAGATCTTTGAAGAAAATCATATAAAGAAAATATTTCGGTAATGTATGTATTTTTTTTATATAAGACTTTCTACTGTTACGTAAAATAAAGAAAAATCGATATTAGATGCGGAAACATTTTTCAATCACGGAAAAAATTGAAACGGTTGTCACTATAATAATCTCTATGTTGGAAAAGGAATTTATGTGAATTCAAATTATTTGATCGTGGTAACCGTAACTTTTTTCCGTGATGTAATTATATTGAATTACGGTTAATTAATTAACGATAGACTTCATTCGTTTTGCAGGCGTTTCCTTTTTATGCAACCTCGGCATTTCAAAATAATTCTTTAGGTAAAACTTATTTCATGTTTTCTCGGGTTATACCAAAACGCTTCAATTGGTCGCTTCGAAAACTCTCAATAATAACTCAACATTAAAGCAATCGCCATTCTTTCCAGTTCATTCCTGAAACCTGCCGTTAAGGGGAAGCGGCGATAGTTCTGAAGCACCTCCGTATTTCCGTTAACCTATTTCGAGCACATGATCGATGCGCGTCATGTATCATGCGCAGCAAATCGAACGAAGTTTACTTGGTGCGTTCTCCAGGGCATCTCCATCGGTGCAACAACGTGTGCGAGGCATTCGGTACAAGTTCAACCGTTTTCCACGCTACACTCGCAACGAATCCAGGCAGAAAGTTTGCATGGCGTAGACAGGTTGAACCAAGAGATCAAGGAACAACACGAGACAAATGATAAAACTGCATTTTCTGTCCATTCACAAATTATTACATCCTAACAGACGCATCGACAACACCGAATTTTCTCGGTAAAAAAAGTCAATCTTCTACCAAAACTTCTCATTCGGAGCATTGTACCGGAATTTAAAACTTAGAATACTTAGCAATACTTCTGTAACTTTAATTATTATTATAATTTTTTAATTGTGAAATCGCGATTAGATTAATTAATTTGATGAAATATTAAAAATCGAATTACCTATTGAAAATTCATAGATTTAAAATTCAAACAGATTGGATTTTGTAAAATCTGTTACAGAACGACATTATGCATATTATCGTTCGTTATCAAGTAACAATTTAATTTGATAGATTTTCAACATAAAATTAATAAGATTATACAACGATTTACGAATTTGTCAAACACGAGAAACGAATCACTTCGGAATTAGGCTAACTAGACGTTGTAACACGAAGCAGATAATCTGTAGGACGGATTAGAGAGAAAACAGAGTCGCAACATGTTCGGCTGGCACTGATTTACAATGCAATTAGCACTCTCTAATTTAATCCTTAATCCTTAATCGTGAGAATAACATAAATAACAAGAACGTATTTAAAAATTAGCACTTTGTGTGATTTACGTTAATAAAACATAAGCCTCTTGAAACAGTGATTTATAAACAAGTCGTTATACAATACTTAAACTTCTTATGATTAAGTGAATTAAATAAGATGAAAGTATTCAAGGACTCTTAACATAACAATAATTAATACAAGTCAGAAAGGGCGATGTAAGAGTCAAACGATAAAATTTCATGCTGTGACATTTAATTCTAAATTTAACACGTAATAAAATATAAATAAATATAAAACTATCAGTGTAAAAAAAAGTGAATTAATTATTCTTTGACGATTTTCGATTGTACTGCGAAACAAATGACTATAACTTTTACAAAGAGAAATGTGAATGGAACACGTATATCGTGCCGGTTGCGACGAAGCTGCGCGTCCTCTAGGAATGAGCTATAATCGTCAAGCCGTAATCACCGTAGCGATCGTGCGATTGTGATTGACGACTGAGGATTACTTTTCAACCAATCAGAGCAAAGCAGTCACCGATTGCTTTGTTCCGATCGGTGGAGAATTAATCCTCAATCACAAATCGCGCGATCGCTAGGGTGATTACGGCTTTAGAGTGCCCGCCGCGGGTTGGTGCAATCAAAGAAGGTGTTAAAGTAATCGCGCCGGGGGTGCGGACGGGTCGCGACACATTTTATTCCAAGATGGTCGATAATTGAGAGCATTTAGCAGCGGGCGCGTGTTTACCTGCCAGCTGAGGAAATCTCGAATTTGCGTTGCACGAGTGATGACACGACACGTGGCACGCTGCCAATGTAACTTCCCCCTCCCCCCCCGCGAGAAACTTCTCTCTGCTGCGCAGCACACATCTCTCGTGCGCGACTAGACGAAAACGCGCAACTAGTGGAATCGCATTTAGTGACTCACTGCCGTTTTATTCGAGAAAAATGCGGTTCGTCGCGCCGCTTAAAATGCAGTCTGAAATACGCGAGACGCGGCCGACGTATTATTCCGTGTGTTCGCGATTAGTCATAATACCGTCGCAGAGAATCGAGCTTGGGGACGTCTGAAACGTCTGAATAAGGTTCGAATGAGATTGTCGGTCTCCCGTCGAGCGGGTGCAATCTCCGGTTAGGCGCGCGATCACGTCACAGCCAATTGCATGTGGAATATTTTATGATATACTTAAATCAATAATATGATAATGAGAGCGTAACAGTCCATTCTTTCAATGTGTTCGAATCGTTATTTTATCATGAATTCGATTTGATGCACATTAAAGCTGTCATAAAAATAACGTACAAATAGACGTGAAAAAAATGTTTAATATAAATGCAAAAACGGATTAAACGACGAAATCCTCAATATATACATTTTACTGCCATTAAGTAAAATTGATATTTCATAATTTGAAATATCTACATTTTTTTTTTGTACTTTTAAACAATAAATCCGTGTGTAACGGTTTTGATGCGCACTAGTGCGTCCAATCAAATTCGTTATTACTCAATTATAATTTGAACTTAATTATTCGAGCGTTCGATTATCATTAAATTATTTATTTACATAAAATTCAAGTATCCAATTTTGTGAAATTCCGTCTCAATTATTCGTAAAGAGACAAACAGTTCGATTCTTTTAACTTTTTCTATTTGTCACGGTTATAAAAGTCAAGCCCATTCTTTGTATGAACATGAATTTTCTATACAGGGTGAGGCATTTTAAAAAAGGTCACCCGAATAACCCGTTTGTTTTTAACAATCGAAGGAAAAGTGTCAAACAAAAAGTTGCTTGGTTTCGAGAGGCACATAATGTGATGTCAATAATTATTTTCTAGGTGGAGGCATAAAGAATAGTCAAATCTGTTTTAAATGTCTCACCCTGTATTCTTTTAACCAGATGAAACGTATTACCATGCATGCATTCTGCATGTGATACAATTCCAAAAAGGACAGCTTGACACTTGGCGTGCGCACGAATATCGTGCGACGATCATTAAATAGAAACGGAAATTCGATTTCCGCCGGCTCGGATCCTCGCGACGCCCGTCGGGTTGGGAAAAAAAAAAACCGGTAGAAACGATCGATAATTAAATTGTTTCGCAGCTTGATGGAAAAAAAAAAAAAAAAAAAAAACCGGGAGATACACACTGGATTATGTAAAACAGACGTCGCACGGCCAGTAAATTTTTATACGCTGGTCGCCGATGCATCTAGCGTGCACCACCATGTAATATGTATGATCCGTTGCATTTCAGATTGGCTTATGAATAGAAGCGGGAATTCGCGCGCGCAAATCGTCGCCGCCGCGATCGTTCGACCTACGTTTTTCGAGAAGCACGCGTCCGAATACATACTCGAACCTAAGATCTGTTTTCTAAGCTAAACTGAATTATCTCTTTAGAACCCAAAACCGAAGTAGATGTCCGCTTGATATTTGTTAAAAAGCGAAAAAGAAAATTCTAGTGCAGTCTAGTGCATCAAAAATAAATTTTAATAAATATATATTTGTTTGAATAATTCTACAAGTAGTAAATAAATGTATTTACTAAATATATCTAAACCTACATTTATTTAATACAACAATCATTAACTTAATTCAACTATCACTTTTTTTAATGAGTAAATATTTGTCTACTGCAAGTAAATAACATTTAATTGCAATTAGCACTATTCACAGAAATATTATTAACGTTCAGTAAATTTCTTTTTAAATGTGCAGGAATAAAAAATAGACCTAATTGTCCGGGGGATACCTCGTGAGGGTCGACGACCCCCTTTTGTGTTCGTGAGAGATACCGGTACCCGCGTGGTAGGAGAAATTCTTCGGGGGGTCGGCCGCGATATAAATTCAGGAACGGATGCATTCGCGGACGCGCGACGCACAAAGCAGAGAACCTCGTGTGCAAGAGAGAGAGTGCATGTGTGTGATGGAACGTGCCCGCTCGAGATCGCGATAAGGAAAGCACGTAATCCCTTTGTCCTGTGAAGATGCATTCGCCCGGACGGGGCGCATTGAGCCCCCGCGTTACCGGTGCAAACGTGATTTACCCGAAGCTTATCTGCCGCGACGCGGAAAAACGTCAGGCGTGAAGGAGGACCATTCTAGCCCTTACCGTCGGAATTAGATATCCCGAATGTTAGATACGAACGAAAGCATCGTGTGTATTACGAAATAAAAAGATCTTGTAAAAATCCTGACGGAGAAATATTGTAATAAACTTTCGCAAACTAGTTTTCGTTGATGAATTATGAGATAGCATATAGAGATAACTGATTGCAGATAACAGAATCAAAACGACTCGTGTTCACGTTGCTCGTGTTGACGGTAGTGGAACATTGACGATATGATAAAAATAATTTAAAAAAAACGTTTTTCATATTTTTACATTTTAATACTTATTTTTATTTTAATATTATCATAGTTAATTGTTTGTAGGCGATTTAGTGGTAATTTTATTGAAAGAAAATATTGACTGATTGTGTTTTATTGTTGAACGAAAATTCTCTTTGACTCTTATATCGCCGTTGACATCATTTTGTTTATTTTTATATAACGAGTCCTTATTACTTTTTTATTATTTAATTTGTAATAAAAACAAACAGACGTTAGACTACTTTACAAGAACTTTCCCTAGATTAGCCAACAAATGATAAGAATCAATTGCGAAAGGGGATAACGTAAGTAACTTACATTTACAAGACAACTAATTGTAAGTGCAGGCAAGAATTACTCGCCTGGGGGGTCTACAGACTAGTCCCGCGTTCCCATTCCCGATTGGATGACAGTGCAGTTTGCCGGTAAGAGAAGCTGAGGGGGTTTAATCCTCGTTCTTGGAGCAGGTCAGGCAGTAATAATAGATCTGCTTTGTGGGGGGGGCATCAATCAGGGCGTCGCGCGCGAACGGGGGTGGAGAAAACAGGCCGTATCATCTTATTTAATTCCTCGGCATTCCCGCCGCGTATCTCCGCGACGCGTTAAATACGACTAATCCGCCTTCGTTTATAAAACACGAGATCGGCTCTGAAAAGCGAGCCGGTGATTTATAGCGGCATTTCTCCGGCGAGGAGATACCTCCCCGTGAACTGCTCTTTCCGGGTTGTTGATAAATATTCCACGCCGTCTCTCTCTCTCTCTCTGTCTCTCGCCGTCTCCATCGCCTCCTCGATGCCAGATGGTTTCGGGCATATAATGCTCGCTTTGTACCGACAACGAAAGCCACCTCAAAGCCCGATCCCCACCGACCGCGAAAGACAGAAACGCCGCAGCAATGTCGCGTATTAATTAGACGGGACGTGAAACAAATGTGCACGACGGAACGGAGAATTTATTAATGTATCATAAATGTCGTTGAGATGACGAAGTATAAAGCGCGAGATTGGAAGTAGCCGTAAATTTCGGAGATCGTGAGTTTCACGATGAAAAATGACAGGCGCGCGTATATACAAAAAATAAATAACGATATATTTATGAAAAGCTCGGCGGTAAATCAAAAGTAGTAGACGGGTCGCGGCGACGCATCATCCGTGTCTCTATAATGCAGAATATTTTTAAACGTTGAGCCGCGCAAGATTATAATTGCACAATAAGGCAGAAAAATTGTGCACGGGTAAATTTTCACGTGAGAAAAGCCGGATTTCTCGGGCCCGCATGCCAGTGACAAGTTTTTCCGTGAAAATTCTTCAGGGAATCGTAGGGAACGCAGTTCGAGGGATTTTCAATGTGAAAAACTCAAGGGGTCTTCTCCAGAGTCGACAAATTCGCCGCGCGCAGATCTCTCGGTGCCATTGGGAGATGAAGGGGGCCCGAATTTACGGGCGGCACCATTTTTCGCCTCCTAATCCCGCCGCAATCCCATTGCGAGATTAAAAGGGCGTGAAAAAGTCATAAAGTGCCCACAATTACGACATCAATTTGCTTGACAAGAGAGCATGAACGGATACAAAGACAACGCGCCAGGGATGCATCTGAAAACTGGGGTATTTCCCTCGGGTGCAATGCCGCCGTACCTCGTCGAGGTGCATTCGAGAGAGAGATATATATATATGTATACGCGTGTGAGTCTAATAAGCGTTGACACTTGCGCTATAAACACAACAGATGAATTAAAGGTCGACGAAAACACAATGAAAACAATTTACCAAGTCTTGATAGATATTTCTTTAAATACAATGAAAAAGTGCATGTAATTTTACATGGAAATTACATGTTTTTATGACCGGAAAATTAACTTAATATGCCTGGAAAAATTTTCTTTTCCAGATTTTTTAAAGTAAAGATACATATTAATGGTGAAATATATGTATGTGAATATACTTTTATGTAAAAATAACTTTAAATTTTTAATAATATATTATAAAGTCTTATTTTCTTTTTTCTCTGTTTTTTTTATTTTTATTATAGTTAGAAGATGCGAGAATTAGTCGGGATGCATTCACATTCTTTAAATAGCAACATAGAAATATAGCAATCAGATGCGGAAGTCAGTGGGCAAAATTAATAAATCAAATACAGCGGGTTTATGCCTTCGATGTCACACTACGAGAACGACACACTTGGGTATATGTAGTATATCTAATCCAATTCGATTGTTTATAACTTTCGAGGAAATAAACATACTATAAAGAATTTTATTTAATTAACATACTATAAAGAATTTTTTTTCAATCGAAACGCTAAATTATTAAGAAAGATAACGATACCAAGTAAATGTATGTAGTATTTCTATTAATAAAAAAGTTATAAACAATAGCAAAAATATTGGGAAAAAAGCCATATCCCAAAGTACGCTATAAGGATAATAAAAATAAAAAAATATTACGTTTCGATTCAATTTTGGGTCATCTTTAGTAGATACGTAGATAATAATAGATACAGACTGAAGAAAATTAAAAATAAAAGTAGTAGTTTGTAGACCGTAATGAATATATTCTTTAAGATACTTATAAAAATTTATCCCCCATATTACTGCAAAAGATTCAATTGTTGTAACGCTCTAATCTGGTCGCTGAAAGCTCTTGAATTATTGCGAATGTTATGTTCGAAAACTTCGATGTACATAGGTATGTATGTATATATATATATATATATATATATATATATAAATTTGACTCTCAACTCGCGATTTCAATCTTAACACACTCCGGTCTCTAATCTCTAAACTCCAAGTTCTCGTGAACTTTCATGTAGCAACCTAGATTTGAACTCAAAATTTGAACAGTGAATTCTAGTTATAATTTATATGATTACTCCTCTCGTGTATATTGACATTAAATAAACCCATCAGCTATTACGATGTGTAATGTTTAGAACTAAATATCGATAAAAACATGTCATAACGGTCAGCTGAATCTTGAATGTTTCTAATATATTATAATTTCGTGTAAATTTATATACTACGTACGTATGTAGATTCTTAAATGCGCGCCGGAATTTTTTTCAGACTTACAACACAAACTCTAATGAACTACCGCAGTAATATCACGAGTTAAATTGACGAACAATCTAACAATTATGATGCTCATAGCATCTTGGATCTTAATAATGTTGAATGACATTAAAATCTGTGAACGATGTATTAAAAATCTGGAAATAATTAATATATATTGCGAAAAATATTACCTCGGCTGAGAGTCGAACCCGGATTTCTGGAATTTCGTGCGAGCTTTAGACTGCCGAGGTCTTAATATTCTTCGCAATAATTATTGATAAGTAGGAACAACGTCTATTTTCAGGCGACGTAAACAAACAAAATCTTATTGGACCGTGAGAGTTTAAAATTAAATATCGATGAAAACATGCCGTAATGATCAAGTTGGATCTTGGATGATAACGTATAATTTCGTGATGGCAAATTTCGCCTATTTTTTGGACCTCGAAATTCAAACTGTTTTTATGGCAAGTAGTTACTATTAGATGAAACATTAATCCCAAATTTCAAGATGAGGCAAATTATTTTTATCAGCAAATTCTTCATTTTCGCCGAAAACAATAAGATTCCAAATAACATTTTGTTTCAACTATCGATTTTATCGTGCGTTTACATTGCGTTAACGTTTCATTAAGAAACAATAAATAGCTCTTCATTTTACGTCAAAAAATATATACTGAAAGGTCAAAGTTTCCACGTAAGTAATTGAACATTTATCATTTAATCAAAGACGAAAAATGTAAAGTATATCTAAATAACGTTACTTTATTAAAATAGGTATCTTAATGCTTATATCGATATATAATTAAATTTTAATGCGCAGTGCTTATCGGCAATTGGTAAAAAGTTAATGGAGCATCCATAAGCTCGTATCGATTTTCCGATCACGTTATCAATCATGACTCACGTACATCAAAATGCAATTATTTCTCGGTGCAATATAGTGCGGCTCCAGAACAAGAATGTTTATCCATTTCTACCTGAAATGCCGAAATTAAATTTTCTTCTACTCGAGACAATCTTATTTTTCGGGCAGTTGGAAGTTGTCGAAAATCTAATTCCCCGGGGGATCTTCTCGGGGAATCTAGCGAGATCGGGACTGCAGGGAAACTCTCGGTGCAGCTCGACAGCGCAGTCAGACGCTAATTGAACAACACCGATGTAAGCCGTAGGTATAGGAGCGCAGTGTATGAAACGCGAGAGTGCCAGAAAAACCCGGGCAAGCAATAGCCGACGAAAGAAGTCGCAATTTTGCCCGCCGATCTCTCGGGGGAAATTCCGTCGGGTCGAGTCCCGGACGATACGGACGTCGCCTCGTGAGAACGATCCTGCGGAAGCGGGTGGTACAATACGCAACCTCGCACGCATTATTTTCACGCACGTGGTTGTCGTAACGCGAGCCACACGGCGCGGAACGCATCTCCCACTGAAGAGAGAAGAGAGACTGGAGTGTGTCGGTTACGAGGGCAAGATAAATGGGTGCCGCATGAGAGACGCGGAGAGAAGTGGCGGAAAACCCGGGAGATGCCGGCTCATTTTTTTTCGGTCCTTACTGAAATCTGGCATTAAAACTGACCTACCGCACCGACCTCCTTTTCTTCTTGGGCTTTCGCCGCTTTTTCACGAATATAAAATGTCACACTCTATCCGCCCCGACGGAAAGACTATAGCTTGCGTAATCTTCGTGCATTTTGCAGGATGACAATTTTATCTCTCTACGAATAATATTATATAAAATTTTTTATCTAAAAATGTTGCGTTCATTATTCTGAGAAAAGTGATGACAAGATAAGATAAAAAAAAGTTAATTATTATATTCAGAAGCAAGAACGATATATATTTATAAATGCAAGATATTTTAATTAAAGCATACAGTTATTATACGGAATATATTTAAGTATAAAAGTAAAGATATTACTTATATAGTATAAGTCGCTAAGAGTTACAAAAATACATCTCATATTAAAAAAAATATCTTTAACTTTATTTTGCGCTGTAGGGATAAATTTTTTATACCAAAATTAACATAATTAATTTAAAATTTGTCAAGAACTCTTTACTTGTAAAATAAAACTAAATATATTACATCAAATAAGCAAAATTTACAAAAATTATTTTATTTAAAACTAATTAAACTTAAGTTACTAAAATTAGTGATAAAGTTCGACTCTCTAATTGAGTCCTCTTCAGACTTCGATTCATCTCGTTAATGGATAAATTTATATTGCAGAAAAATAAGACGTTGTTAATGAAAGACTGATAATTGGTAAGTTAATAATTTTTGTAAATTGCTTATGTGATGTAATGTATTTAGTTTTATTTTACAAGTAAAAATTTGTTATCAGTTTTATTCTATTTTGACTCTTACTTTGCCCTTACGTTAAAATTAACATAATTAAAAATTCATTACTCGAAATACATTCGTCACTTCGCACCTTTCGTGTAATAATTCACTGTGTACGTGGCGTATCATCTTAACTAAAGCAAGTAAAAGTGCAAGAAAATTCGTGGCACGCAGGCGATATAGAGTTTAAAACGATCCCCCGCGATGTCTGCGCGCGCGCGCGCTCAATTTCAGAGATCTCTGTTACTCCCCGAAAAGTAAGAAGGTAAAACTCCCACCCTAGTATCCCGTGGAACGCTGCTAACCATAATCATCCGCTTTCCTAACTCACGGACATGCGCCCGCACACACAGAAGGGACACACGATTAAGGTCAACGCGCACTCACTACTTTCGGCGGAATCACTGAAGGCTCTTTCGATGGAGTTGTACTCGGGGAGCGCCTGCATTTCGACGGTCATTGTTTCGGTGTTAAAAGGCATTACAATGGAAGCACGTGAAACATTGAGTTTACGTCTACGATCTCCGAATAATTCCAGGAAATTGGAAAGGCGGGATCACGTTGGTGCGCGCGTTGATGGACGGCCACGACATTGCCCGTCGAAAAGCAACGGAACGATATTTCCTCGTTTGAAACTTAATCACGCGTCGTCTTTTCGCAATTTTACCAAGTTTCAATATTAAATATCGCGATAATTAAATTTTAACTACTCAATCTTCCGTGAAAGTACTTACGTTAGTTACGTTAATTACAGGCAACCCACATAAAGTTACTTGCGCCGAAGTTCAAGTAATAAAATAACTGTAACTATCTATTCTTCAAATTCCCCCCCCCGAGATTTTATTCATCTTTTCGGTCTCATTTTGATAAAATTCAACAAGCTTGAAAGTTTGTAAGCTTATGAAACGCAATGATCCATTACCGAAAAGGTATTTGTCGCGTAAAGACGTTTCGCAAAGATCAAACTTTCAGAATTTGACATTTCATATCCAACGACCTAATATTTGAAGAAGGAAATAACTGGGGCTCGAGACATTGGCTATTCAAAAATTGAGAGATTTCGATATTAAATCGTGTAGCTAGATTATATAAGATCGCGAAATGAATTTAAATAGCAGAAGATTGAAATAAATTATTAAATCTTTTTGTTATCTCGGAAGATTTGCAAGAAAAAGTGATAAATTGAGCCAATACTTTGAATATGTGAAGAGAGATTTGCTCCATTCGATTTTAAGATATTTCTTCTTTCGACAAGGTATTTATTTTAATTATTACACATAGCGACGAACTTGTTTTTAACTTCATTGTTTTTTTTTATTTATAATGCGACAATTTTTTAGATAATATTGATTATTGTAACACCGTAATGACTAACTAACAAATTTTAAATTATGGACAAATACAATTTTTATCCGACGACTTCGACGATTGACTACAATTTTTTCAAGTATCCGGACATATCGCATAATTTTTAAGAATTTTTTATTGTAATAATTTCGTTAAAATTTGAAAATTTTGTTAACATTGAGAATGATCCGATCGGCGTCGAAACGTTTGTTTTACCTATGTTTTATTATTTATCTTTAATTTAATATATTGTCTTTGTTTATTTAAAGTTTATTGTTTTTATTTTGGCTCGTTGCCCGTTACACTAATTTAATTTTTATATATTATTGTCGTGCCTTCTCTCAATATTATTAATTTTATGTGAAGATTGTTTATAAAGCTTCAAACATTCGGAAATTCCATGCGAAAGTATCAGCTAATTGATAATATATCAATATATGTCTGTTAAAAAATTACATTTATCATATCATAAAAGAAACAAAATACCTGCTATTAATTTCAGCGCATCACAATTTTCTACGTGAAACTATCGTAAACACCATAAACATTAGATACTAAACACCGGTAATTCGAGCACTAATTACTGCAAAACAAAAGGAAATTCAGAGATTCCAAGCACCTATAAGGGTTTTGCGGGAGTTAAAGACCAACCACGCTTGTTAATAATCATATTTCACCAGATATAAAGACCAAAGCCATCTGGTAATTAAGCCATTCCGAGGGAGACATTTTCCAGCTGGACTGCATACGCGAAAAGGTTGTTCCGCGTGTCGTATCAAGTGGGAAGAGAATACGGAAAACTTTCCAACGAGCGGCACGTGACGGGGGTCAAGAAAAAAGTCGAGGAGCCCGAGACTCTCCGGAGTGACGTAGATCCGTTGCTATAAGGAGGACCTGCTTTGTATTTCCCCGGAGAACCTCACGTGAGACCGTTCTTCCGGTATTACGTTATTTCGTGCACTTCTATCCGAAATGTGTTTTTGAGGAAGACTATTTGGCGTGTACGATTTAACCATCCGTGGAACGACGCAAGAATGCGAGCAGAAATTTTCAAAGGAAAAGAGATTCAAATAAAAAAATACGATCGTTTCTCATCTCCATTACAGCGATAATATACAGTTATTTCTATCTAATCGTAATATTACATATTCAATTAATAAATAATATTAAAGCAAGGGAAAGTTTGAAACGTAATAAAAGATCCTGTTTTCGATTTTTTTCTATTTTCACCGGAGAAGCACGATTCTGAGTCGGCCGTGTGACTTTATTGATAAATAACAAGGTAAATGTAGGCCATAATATATACGTTTAATGTATATAAATGGAAACGGTTTTCAATAGAAAAAAAATATCGTCGCGCTGCAGTGAATAGGATAAGCCTCGGGTATGATTGGCCATAGTTTTTTTTTTAAAATGCAAAAAACACATTTATTCTTGTTACTTTTTAACGATGTTTGGGATATTACTTTCACTGAAGCTTAAAGTAACAAATACTATCGAAATTAAAGAGAAAACACTTAACAGAACTTTACTATTATCAAAATATTACAAAGTGTGCATTGGCCATCTTATCTGATTTTTAGGGAAAAGATGGCCATGATATTATAGGATAGTTGATCATACATGTTTTGTGTTAAAACAATCAAAGATTTATTTTGTAAGGAAACCAAACAAAGATTTCTATAATTTAATAAAAAAAAAAAAAAAAAACGATGTGTATGTCTATTGTTGGTTAGTTTTTAAAATGATTTTGCCACACGTTTGACAAACATCAACAAATGATGTACACGCTCCATATAGCCACCGTTTGCATTGAATCCAATCTACTTTTTCCAAGTAAACTAGTTTTATTTATCCATATTATATATAGACTTACTAAGCAATCCGTTTTGTTCAAAAATTTCACCCAGAAAATTAAAATATTCACTCTTTATCTATTCATACAAAGACTTTTCTAGTAAGAGATAAACCTTCTAATTTGCGTACAGAAATATCAGGTCTAGACAAAAATGAATAAAGCCAGTGATATCCAGCTTTTTTAGTATCATAATAATATTACGTCAGATTGCATTGGCGATTTTACCACGAAAAAAGTGAGCCATCTTACCCTAACTATAAACGGAAAGACAATGATAGTATTCATAAATAAATGGTGAAAATAAAAATATTAATTATAGGTTACATTGCAATTTACACGCATTTATTGTGTACGTAATGTCGATTACTTAACTGTAATTTATTCGACATTACAGTTTTTAGCAGACACATGGAAAACTTTGCAGATAATCGGAAGAAAAAATATATATTAGATAATATTTATAATATTATTATTTTGAATAGCGTGCACACATAAACTACTGTAAATATTGATTGTATTTAATGATTATATAAAAATGCATTATTTAGCAATTATTGGGGAAATTATGGCTTACGGAAAATATCTTTTCTGTACGGACATAATACCCTAGTTTACCTTATAACGCGAGTTTAAAAATGTGAGGGGAAAAAAGTCGCACGTGACCGTCATTATCTCTCGAAGGCAACAATGTGCAAACGAATAAGCTAGAGTCGATACATCTAACGGTTAATGTTCATAACCCGGAAAGGGAGGCGCACGGGTTTATCTGAAGCGCGCGGTTATGTATTTCGGTGTAACATCGGGTGCGCCTTATCGCGAACGGAGGTCGTACGAAGATAACCGTCGACTTCTCGTACTGCCAAGCTACTCTCTCCCGTTCGAGGCAATCCCATTAAGGTCAGCGCAAGATACGACCGCCGCGATTTCGCGTATCGTTGATTTCGCATTCCCGAGCCAATTAGGAAGATTCGAATGAAAAAAGGGATTTACAAAATATTCAAATATATATATTTCGCGGCCGGGCAATTATATGCATTCCGGGGGATGAAGCGAATAGATTCACTAGGTATCCACTTTGTGTCCGAGTTTCTAAACCGGATCCCCGCTTGGATCCTAATTCAGCGTGTCACGCAAATTAATAGCCTGCTAACGGGGATGGCTAATGGCCTGAGAAATTCAAGAAGTTACCGTGGCAGCGGCTACATGGAAGCTGGGCGCTTCGTTGTCCAACAAGCGGTTACTACAGATAATTACTTCGCCCAGCGTTTCCATTAATTTCACGCGATGCGAAAAATTCGTAATTAACTATATAATAAACAAATAACGCACCGCGTATGTAATGTTTCGGGCCCATTCCGAAAGCGATAAATCAACTACGCGAGAGCTTTCGCGTACGTCATGTGCGATCATAAAAAACCAGGCCGCGTATTGTTAGAAACGTGCACATTAAGTTATTTCGAAAGAGGGAGGTTTCATAAATTATATGTTATTTACTGCGGACTTTACTGTCAAGTTAAAAGACGTCGAGCAAACAATGTCATCGTGTGATTATATTTTAAACGTGAATATTCTTAAACAACCAAAACCCTCACGAGATATACTTAACACAGCCGTTCTCTCCCGTAAGATGCGTAAAATACTATTTCGCCGATCAGTCGGCTACGCGCCAGGAGCTTCCTTCTTACAGCGGAATAGTTAATGACGCAGTGTATAGGAAATAGTTAACGAACGGCTGCGCGCACGAAAAGCTACCTCTACTCCGCTATCCATCGCGACGGGCGTTAAGCAAACGAAATTGTTGTTCAACAAGTAGCAACTGGCCGATCATAATCGCGTGCCGTAAAGCAAGCGGGGGCCCTTCCGCGAAACTCATAAACCCATGCACCCCCCCAACCTCTCTCTCTCTCTCTCCCTCTCTCTCTCACTCAATGCGGGTAACGCAGCGAATACTTTGCACAGTGTAAACTGTAATCCACGATGGTGAATTTAACGACGGTAACGGCGGCGGCGGCGGTTGAGCACGCAGGTTTTTTTTTCCCCCCCCCCCCTCCCCCTACCCACAGTTCTCTCCGTACGGCTTTCCGAAAATCCGGATTTCGCCCTCCTTGATCCTTCGACGTTCTGTTGTAAAGAGCTTATGCCTTACCTCGCCAGCTATCGATCGACGCGAGTATGTCATCGATGTTCGATATCCGATCTATATGTTGTCTCGTGTAATCGTAAACCCGCATGGTCCACTCTACATCGTTACTTTGAAGAATATTATTACGAGC
This sequence comes from Cyphomyrmex costatus, assembly GCF_001594065.2. Lineage (NCBI taxonomy): Eukaryota > Metazoa > Arthropoda > Insecta > Hymenoptera > Formicidae > Cyphomyrmex > Cyphomyrmex costatus. The sequence continues at coordinate 972,235 of NW_017276833.1, read as the reverse complement.
TATTGTAGTAGAAAAAAGTTTAAAGATTTGAAAGAATTAATTATATATGTCACGAGTTACGAACTTCGAATGCGCGCCAATCTCGAGGGAGTTAATATCCTCAGAGTTGAAAATTTATTTACATAAAAATCCTTCACGAGAAGTTAAATGAATATTTTCTTTTGTATACTCGAAATAACCACAGCTGTCACATCGCGAAATAGAGATGTATCTTTATGAAAACGGCCCGCGCGCATTACATACCGCGCAAACCGAGAGGGTTACCGTGTGGGCTCTTAATGCTTCATATTTTACGAATTAGGTTAAGTAGGATTTAAAAACCGAATGAAATGTTAAATTATGCAGAATATGCAAGATTAAATACCTATGCTGAAATTAACTGTGGAGTGAATCCAGATTGCAGTACGTTACTATAATATAAACAGTGGCACGGAATACTCTAAATTCATAAAAATTCAAATAGTTAGGATAAATATTACTCATTGCTTTTAAATGCAAATTTAATCTGTGTTGTTAACTTACATAACATTTACATAAATTTTGCTTTTATACATATTTTAAAGCATAAAATCTCGAAGTATATATAATTCTTAAAATATTCCCAGAGAGCTTTGTTATAAATTCTGAAAAGAAAGATATTCAAGAGAAAAGGGGGGGGGGGAGGGAGAGAGAGAGAATTCTTCAAACTTTTAAGTCTTTCAAAGCACTGATATCTGAAAGCTATCAGATTTGCACAATGCTTATCTTCACAAACTGTAGTCAAAGTGACTGAAAACTCGCAGCGATTAACTTCTCTTGAAAATTTACAAGAACGTAGATCCATACTTATCTTCGAGTTCATATCGTTTATCGAATTTCCGACTGCGTCTCTCACTACATTTTTTCTGAAGTAGATAATATTAAAAGTCACAGTTTGAAAAAGAAATCGATACACCCTTCACATCTTATCCTATATGTATCAATTTATGGGGAGTTTTCGATCGTGCAATTGCAATTATGGATAAGATTAACCTCTGTGAAGCTGGCACCCCATTGTCAAAATTTCGATTTAACAAACAGAGTTCTGGCTCTTCCCAAAAAAGTTCTAAAGTTCCTAATAGGTTTCGAAAAGAGTTCTGATAATTAAATGCAAAAAAAAAACATGATTTTAAATTAGAGTGCCAACTTCATGTTTTCACGAAAATTCGTCGTAACTTTTTTATTTTAAGTCATAGCGAAAAAAGTCACTATATACTACTTGATAAGAATTCTAGGCAGCTCTACAAGAATTCTATATTAAATAGTATAGTGACTTTTTTCGCTCTAACTTGAAATGAACAAGTTATGACGAATTTTCGTTTCACGAAAATTGGTACCACAAAATTTCAAATCATGTTTTTTTGCATTTAATCGTCAGAACTCTTTTTGAAACTTATCAGAAACTCTAGAACTCTTTAGGAAAGAGCCAGAACTCTATTTATTGAAAAGAAATTTTGACAATGGAGTGTCAGCTTCACTGAGGTATAAAATTACGTGAATTTTTATAGAAAAAGAATTTTGCTGAAGTGTTTAAAATTTTTAAGTAATTACAGATCTGAAAATAATTGGACCGTTCAAATAATTATGTGGAAAACATGCATGAAAAACGTTGCAAAAATATGTATTTGACATTCTAGCGACCAGCTTGAAACCTCCTTTATAATTATTGTAATAGTCCAACAAAATTATTTTTAGATTCTTATTAGACTAAATTTTTTAATATTTTAGTAAAACTGCCGTTATAAATTAAAAAAAAATAAAAGATTACAAAACACCATTTACAAAATTTTTTGCAAACAAAATAATTTTTAATCTAAATTTTTTGACTTACTGATCATACAATTTTATTCTTCTAGTAAATCAAAAAAAATCAAGAAGTAATAATAACTTAATTTGCATAAAAAAGTGTCTTTCCGCCCAAAATAAAGACAATATTCCTTTTTAAATAAAAAATTAATATTTCTTTTAAAAATACTTGATCAGCCATTTAAATTGCTATTACCCTATTTTAAATACCTATTTTAAATTACAAAAAGAATCAAATAAATCGCATTTAATGGATAAAACTTGCTAGTAGGAATGTACAATTATATTCAAATAAATCAAGCAAAATTAATCGTTATCCTAAGTGAACAAATAATCGATTAATCACGAAATAAAATGCGCACAAACAAGCTATGCAATAAATCATTTATCGTAATTAACTTAAAGCGCAAACGATAAAATATTTAGCGTACGTATAGATATATTTATTTCATGATATATTGGATGTTGGCCTCGACGGTTTGTTTTCGCGACAAAGCCACCATGCGTCGTGTCGTCACTCGCATAACGGAAGCCGTTCAGTTTACCATTACCACATTATCCCTCGAAACCCATAAGTATCAAGTTACGAAATACCATTCTATTTTATAGTTACTAAACGATCACTAACTCGAATTTCTAAACATATCTAGCTTATATCAACAACGATATCTGACGCAATTGATTAGAATATCGGAGAGAAAATGGGTGCTTCCACGCGCGATACAGATAGATAATACTATGAAGTAACATAGTGAATTATTATATTCTTCTTGTTAAACAAAGATGAAATGATCACTCTTGCTGGAAAGCATCAAATAAATCACTGATCCATAAAAACTTTTGTGGAGAATACTTATATACATATATTTATCTGCTTTGAATTCAAATATATTTCGCATTGGCAATTGAGCTTTCAGTTCAAAGAAATCCTGATGTAAAGCAAATTACCGACATTTTATAATTCTACAATATTTTTAAAAATTAACTCTATAGAATTGCAAAATTCTTATACATGATTAAAGTACGCGCAAAAATAACTTACGATCATCGACTTTTTATACGGGATGTCCCGAGAGTTTCTTCCAATCGCTTTTGTGTGTAGATAGAGCGGGCCAAACTCGAAATAAGAGACAAAAATTGTGTATCCTCTTCTCATAGAGCTCTAAAAATTTCTACAGAATTTTTTCGTAACTTTTTAGGTGAAAAACTTTACACGGTCGAAGTCGGCAGCACTTTCAAAAGTATATACGATTTAAAACACCCGAACCGAAGCACGCGTCCGCCGCAGTCGAGTATTTCCGCGGAACTATGTCTATACGTAGCCAATCAATCCGAAATTGAGAAGATACGATATATTTTGCTTACATTAATTTCGTGATAATAACGGTAAGTTATTCCCAGGAAGCGAGACCGACTGGCGCGTGACATTGATGTTTGTTTTGGTAGCGTAACGGTACGCGCTGCTGTCACTTGCGTGCCGAAGACTCGAGCTGGCGGGAAGCGGGACGAGTCGCTGCCGTGTGTCGTCATACTGCCCGGGAAAACACGAGTATTTCCACGACGATAAAGAAAATAACGAATTATCAATCTCCGCGGTCAGTCAACTCCTTGAGATTAATGATAAGAAATGTATCGACTGTACGCTTATCAAAGCAAAAGTACCTTGCGATTAATTTTGAGTAGGTACGATAAAAAGATTGGTATTAATTGCGTAGGAACGATTAGTATAATTAGTAAGTTATTTTCTTATAAGTATCTTTCAAATGATACATTCGATGATGGTTATTAATTATGTAATACTTATGTCTGCGTCTAATAAATATGTAACTAAATTTTATTCCTACATTTGTTTGTAGTTAATTTTTTTTCATCCATTCTTATTTACCGATAGCTTTATTATAAAGCTGATCCTACGCGATCAACAACTGTAAGTATTAACAAATACAATATTACTGTGTGGTTAATAATGGCTGCGTTCAGCAAAAGAAAGCAGCTTTGTAATTGTTGAAAAATTCTTGAACATAATTGGCTTATACATTTAGATGTAATAAGGAAGTAAGGACAAGACCAATCATATTAAAGAATTTTACAACCGTTGCAAAGCTGCTTTCTCTGCTGAACGCAGCTAATAATACTGATCGCGTAAAGTTGTAAAAATATTAAAAATATTAATACACACTGTCAGTATTACTGATTAATCACCGTTTAGAGTCATCTTAATATCGCATACTGAAACAGATATTTAATAAGAGTAGGACCTGATAACTATTTCATTACGTACATAATTGCAGAGAACGTTTCTCATTTATGCTTTAATGATGTTTGGTTTCGTAAGAGTAACCGCTTCTCATAATCAACCGAGTACCCTCAGTCGATCTCTAATGAAAATGTAGGTACGTATTGAATTATCTATGCGTGTGCGTATCAAGATAAAAAATTTTATCTCGTGGTACACACACTTTTTGATTCACATCAGGACTGTAAATACGGGCTTTCGTTTCGTTATGCATAGTCAGAGCAAGGAGGGTTACTTTACACAATTTTTTTTATTCGTACGATAAACGCTTTTGTATAAATTTCGTAAATTTAACTAAATTTATTGCTTTACGCGTAAAGACTCCAGGTAAACACACACAGTCTATTCGCCCGTTCCATTTGTCCTGCGAATTAATTACACGCTGCCCATAAAATCCGGTGGCGGAACATTCATGTAAAACATTCATACTTCCAGTCGGAATCACATAAGCGATCTCATGAAAAATGGGCTATGCGCAGAATATTCCAATGAAAATTCAGAAAAACCAGAAATTTTTCACGAAAAGAACGTAATTCGATGAATACACACCGGCCCTGCGTTTTTTCTCTCACTCTATAGAATGCTTCAAATAAGGTGTTTGGGAGTAAATTACGAACGCGCGAAAGTATCATCCCGGCAACTTAATTGCGCTGTAATTTACAGTGTAGACGTCGTTTCTAAGCTCCTAAATCGTAACTTGACGTTGCACATAAATACGAACACACAATAGCTCTTGTAATTTGAATTACTGCGCAAGGTTTTGCGCAATTGAGATACATTCGTGTGTTTGAGTTAATTCAATAAAGAGTTTTGCCTAATAAATAACATTAGAAGGTATATTCATGTCAAAGACATGGGATATGTATAAAATTTCCTAGTATAGTATTGTTTATATAAAAATCTTTGAATCTTCATTACATCGTTCGACAAAAAGTCACTTTCTTCTTTTCAAAGTGCCATAATAGTTTGACCTTTTCCACCTTAATTTACTGAAAGTCCTGAAGTGCTCTACAAATTCTACCAACGGCATCCGTATTCAATGCGAAAAAATCTTTAGAGTTTGTACGGTTTTAATAAAAAAATATTAGATACCTATACTTTTTCATTAATCTGAAATTATTTTACCTGTATTATTTCCCATTAATTAAGGAGACCCCTAAAGCCACTCTAGAATTTTCAAAAAATTGTTTTGTTTTATTTAAATGTTGTTCTAAGATCTTAGAAATAAAGTACAATTTTTCTTACAGCGAAGAAAAATTCCTAAGTGTCATTTTTGGAAGTTTAAAGCGTCATACTTTTCGGTAAGATTTGTAGCTTTTCAAGATAATAAAGGAATTAGTTATGTGCGAATTTAGTCAAAATAACGTGCTACGCAAATTCTGCCTACGGCAGTTCAGCAAAAGAAAGAATTTTCGAAACGTATACTTGATGACACTTTGGGAAGAATTTAGGTATTGCATAACGTTATCAATTTGAATGCGAATGAAATCTGAATTATACACAGAAGGTTCCGTAATAATTCGAGTTGGAAGAGCTGTTTTGTTACAGTTAAGTTATATCGTATGCATTACGAAGAGAAATTTATTTTTCCCAAGGACTAATAGAATCGCAATGACGGCTCGGATATTCCGGTGCACGTTACATTTTGTCCTCAAATTATACATCTGTATTTTTCCGCGAATCTCGCAGCTAGCACGCTTTATGAATATTCCGAGGAGCGTGCCCCGCCACACTCAAACCCGGTTTTATTAAATGATACCACCAAGCTAACGTCGAGAGCGTTTTCACAAATAGTAAAATAAGCGTATACGGCTTTCTATCAAAGTCGCAGAAATATTTACTGACTACATTTTACCTCGGTATTTTGTATAACAATGAAATCTTTCAGTTTCGTTGCGGCATTATAACATGAAATATTACGAGTTCTCCATGTTGTGAAGGAAAAACAAAAATAATGGCTCTCTAATTATATGATGATAAAATATTGCCATGTATTTGCTATTCCCTTCTCGAGCACAATTTTGCTAATATATTATTAATATAATCGTTTCATTGCAGTCTCGTCTCGTTAATTTATAATCGTGTGAAATATCGCTGTGAGTTATGCCGTTATACAGGTAACAATGGTATATGCATAGTACGGTGCGCGTATTCCGCATGTATATCACGCGTAAGTGTCATAACCATGAGAGCTGCATCGCTAAACTCTGACTGACGTCATCCAACTCAAAGCCACGATGTTTCGCATTTGGGCGTCCTTTGAGCGAGACGCACCGGATGCAAAGTTTACACCTGGAGTCGCGCGTAGAGTAATATATCCGACTGTTCGCACAAAGCCACTTAAAGCAAGATGCGCAAAGTGTAATAAAGTGCACGGCACAACGGATGTTCGCCGCGCAAAACTTGTGCAGAGACCGTTGGATTTCGCCGAAGATTTATTTCTCGCGCGAGCGAGAATGCAGAGTTTACCGACGAAATGCATTAAAAAAAAAAAAAAAAGAAGTTGCGAACGAGAAAAAGGGCGGAAGCGCACGAACACTCGGCGCGTATCTGCATAAAACTGATATGTCGAACAGGTGGGTGGATGCGATGATAGAAGACCGCGTTATCTTCCGCTGTAATATGTTTCAGAAGAAGAGCATCTATCACGATTCAAAAATTCCCCGGAGCATATCGGAGAATATTGATGCTTTCAGCCATGCAAGACGTTTTCCCTTGTTTTGTAGTTTTTGCATTAAAATTTTATGCGCTCTCTCTCTCTCTCTCTCTCTCTCTCTCTCTCTTTCTACACAGAAGGAACGATCTTGCATCCAAAGAACATAATTATTTTATTGAACTATCAAAATAATTATGTAGAACGTTTAAACTACAATAGTTGCTAGGATATACAAATTTTTTATATCATCCTCATTTTACGTTTGAACTTTCTATGTAATATTATTTTAGTTTAATAGAATTATTTTCAGATCTGTATATCTACCTAAATTTTTAGATATTATTTCATAACCAAACGATAACCAAATTATTCCTTTTTCTGTGTATTTTCCGATTTCCTTCTAATAAAAGTAGGTATTATAAAAAAAAAATGAATACAAATGCTTTTCGTTCAGTTTATGGCAATAATTATTCTCCAGTTTCATTGAGATACTCTGCAACCAAGGTTGAAAATTTATAATACCTTCAGATCCCTTTCAGTAGTTTCCCAACCCGACACTAAAGATTTTGCTGGCGATTTCAGAAATGGATATTTCTTCTTTCCGGTTATAAAAATTATCTCCGCTTGAAAACCGACTTCCGAGGTAAAACATTTCAATCACGTCCCTCGGCAATATATTTCTTGGTATACTTTATTAGTTTCCGATATTCGATTATCGGATATTTCGAGCGTGTGCACAAATATCAAAAACTCAGTAATGTTAATCGGCGAAAAAAAGCTGCGATTCGTATATATATGATCCCTGACCTTTACCCAGATGGAAATCCCATTGAATGAAAAATATAGAGCCACAAACACCGTGGCTTTTATCCGTAAAACGTTTGCCAGGCAAACTTCTTGAAACATTCAGATGATTTCGCTACTAGTATACGTGCACGATGAAATTTGAAGAATACTGCGCTTCAAATATCTACGAGGGAAGCTGCTTCGCGGGTGTTTTTCGCACCGCGTGCAATTGCCTCGAATACTGAACAGTATTGCGAGTAAAATCACGTACGTGCGAAAAAGGAATCCCTTTACGCTTCCTTAACGCTTAGGGGAAACTTCTATATTTATACGAGTAAACCAATTACCGTTACTGTTATGCATTTAGAACATTATACACAGAGAAAAGGTTTCTTCGAATCAAACAAATTTATACATTGGAATAGTCCAACCAAATAAATGTTTAAATTAAGAATGTGATTATATTTCCACTAAAACTAAATTTTTTGGACTAAACTAAAAAATGTTTCATTTAAAATTAAATTTGTTTCAATGAAGCAAATATAAATAGGACTCTCGAGTCCAAACAAATCTTTTTCCCTGTGTAGATATAATATTGTTTGCAAATGTAAATCTAACCGCAATTAAGAAAAAGTTCCGAAAAAGGAAACACAATTCTTTAATTTATATATAATATATATGCAATTCTTTATGCATTCTTTTGTTCGTCTATCGCGAAAAGAGTTCGTGACGCTGAGATACTTTCTATTTATTTAGTACGCTACAAATCACGGCGGTAATTCGCATTGGGAATATAAAATATTCAAGATACGATCACGACTCACACATGCCTGCTACTGCAAGATAGGACATGTTTTTGAACATATAGTTAGAAGTTTTCCCTTGTTCCCGACGCAAGTCGGTATATCAGCTGTCTAATAAACCTGACCTTTACGAACATTACCGGCTATGCGCTATTTCGTCATAAAGCCGAAATAGAGATACTTTCATCTATTCATAACTGTACGATAAAGAAAACGTAGAAATTATAACTGCGAGAGTCAAAAAAAAAATTCGATATATGTATATTTACGAATCTACAACTAACAGAGCTTAGATTTAACTACACTCAAAAAAAGTCTTGCAGTTGTAGGAAAAATTATCTACGTACAAAAAATTAGCTGAAATAAATAATATATTTCTGGCAAGTATTGTAATATTGAATATGTTTTTCACCGAATCCACGACAGAGATGAAATTTAGATTTTTGCTATAAATTCTATATACGTACGATACATATTTTCTATATCAGATGCGAAAAACAGCGATAATTCTAGCTGGAGCAGCAAAATATTTTTTTGCGTGTATATAATATATTAAATAATAATATTAAAATCAATTTATAATATATTAACCCCAATCATAAATAAATCTTCAGTCGTTTTATATATACGTCTACGTCATTAGTGAAAGTAGAAATGAAGAATTATTTTTGGTATAAAAAAGTGCTAAGTTTTATTCCGCGAAGCACATTTTCCTCCTTAGATGAAAAATACGACCATACATCGAAGTTTTTCTTCTGCAAAAATACAGATAACAGATTATATAACCTAGCTTTTGCACGCAAAAATCTATCCCGCTCGTTTATCACAATTTCAAAATACAGTTCGTTGCTTAGATTTGCATACATTGACGCGAAACGTGGGATAGGAGGTGCGGAAATAGCTGTATTTATTGCAAGCATAATTAACGAAACATTCCGGAAATTGTAAGCATTAAAGATGATATTTTCCCATTATCTCTTCTCTATCATTTCTTGTTGTAGAAATATTATTGCAACTTAAAAATGACAGGATAAATTAAATTAGATTAATAATTAATATCACCAAAACTTTTATTGTATAAAAAATTTGCGTTATTACGAACTAAAGTTAATCAAAAAATAATTATATAATATTCATGTATATATTATGTATATATTACGTATACATTAGTGTATATATTTTGAATTCTGGAATGTGACATTCGAAATTTAATGCTTATGCATCCTTTCAATAGATCTCCTTTAATTGCGGTAAAATCGGTTTCGCATTGTGCCGAATCCGAGATCGAAAATTCGACGTTAGTCCGTGCAATTCTTTAAAAGTCTGAAAAGGCGCGCACCACCACCTAACGTGATCAATCTGCATTTGTCGCGGATCGATATCGCACCGAAAAGCAGGGTATATATGCAGTGTAGGTATGCAAAGTCAGGCGGTTGTGATTAATCGTCCAAATTCAAAGCACAGTTGATATTCCACATTCCCAGCGATAACAAACAAATTCCCTTGATATACAACGCGCTCACTGTCCCGGACATCGGATAATGCATCACCATTGGTAAAAAAATTTCACGAATGTGACCAGAGGAAGAATGATCAGAAAAATTATGAGAAAACACATTACAATATACGAACATAAAATTAATCTTCCCATTCTGAATAAGAGTAAATTTATGCGCGCGACTATGTGTGATTAATCTTTTCGAGAGAGTACATTTAAACCCCAGAGAACTCTCGTCATAAGTGAAATAAATCGTAATTAAAAATGATAAAATTTTGAAGGTGTTGGTGTTAATCAATTTCTTTTAAAAATAAGATTAATATTTTTCAGCGGAGAGAATTTTAAAAAGACCAAATTAGTCCGAAAAAATTTAAACCATAAATTTAATAAAATAGCTAAAGAATAAAATATATATTTAGAGACTTGATCGAATTAATATGGAATAAATCTTAATATGTACGCACGTTGGAAATATACGTTAATAAATTTCCATTTCCTTTTCCACTGGATAGGAATTAGAACGGACTGAGAACGAATAAGATTTCCGAAACGGCGCCGTAAGGCTAACCGCCAAGAATTTTGTGGACAGAAGGTGCGGAAGTTGGAATGAATTTGACGAATATTACGCGTGTAAAGATTAATCTAGTCTACCTAGATATATGAATCTGCAGCGTCACAAATTCAGATCTGTTTTTAATTGAGATTTAGCACGGAATGAGACGTGGCGGGGCTATTTCGCCCGCGACACAGAATGCGGAAACCACGTGCTCTCCGCGCGCGTATTTAGTACTGCACGTTCGTTCACGCGCGCTTTCCCGTGTTTTATATATAGACCGGCAACGGTAGTAACCAACTGTTAGCACCGCGGACGCGTATAATTGCCAATAAATGTGGAGACACCGTCTGTTACAGCTGACGATACTTTTTAATCGAAAACTTGATGTAAATTCACTCTAATTTTATTATCGTTATATTATACTCATTAATTTTTTTTCTCATTAATTATTTCAGTACTTTGTTCAATAATTAATTTATTATTACGGTTACATCGTTAGTATCTCATTTTTGTTACACAATAATTATATCATAAAAAGAGATGTATATTCTCTCGTAAAAGAGACATATTAGAGTTGCATCTGTGTATAAAATATAGTTTCAGTAAAAGACAAAATCTCCGTCAAAAATTTTCATCAAAAATATAATATATTTGTCACACCGCGCGCGTCCATTAATTTTCCATTCTGAAAATTTAAATCTTAAATCAACTTTACGTAAAAATCGGATCCTTATATACAAATAGACTTATAAAAGAATGTATATACATCTGTAAAACTCTCTCGTACAAAATCTCGGCGTCGCAAATAATTTCCACGTAGAACGCATTTTTTTTACGAAAATCCACTTGAGGAATATAAACGGTGACCTTTTCCGTACGTTGCCCAGCGCTTTCTCATATTTTACAATTTGCGAGATACATTGTGCGCGTGACGCAATTACGGGCACAATGCGGCGTTGTCCACGCAACACACGCGGATCTTGCAACACGCTGCAATGCGGCTGTACGTTGCATATGCATAATAATCGGCGGATAATAATAACCGCCCCACGCGACAAACGTGTAATGACAGGCTGGAAAGTTCACGAGGAGCACGATCGCCGGAAAAAAGCCTCTCGCTCTGCCGCACTCGATTCCTGTTACTTGACAATAACTATTCCGCTAGCAAACGCGCGCCTAAATTAACACGACGCGACGTATCGAAAGCAATAATAATTACGATGGGCAGTCAGCGAACGATGTATACCTAACGATGAAAAAAAAGCTGCGGAGGGGAATTTTATTAACATTGATTCGAAATCGCGCTTGTTAGTATTGATAACCGATGTGCTTTACACAATAAAATTAATCAGCATTATAATTAAACCCTGCCGAGTTTTCATCCTTTTCGGATCAATTTGTTTCCAAACTTATACTGGAAAAGAGAGAGAGAGTAAAATTCATAAACGTGTGTAAAATCGGGCGCGCAATTTATTTCACTGGATTGCACGTAAATATTGTCCCTTACTCCTCTCACAAATATTTTCAGTGGACTTTTCAATCGCTCACGATTTTTCCAGAACGCGCACCGTGTGTCTATAAATGATGCGATCGATACTGATTTGTCATTTATTTAAGGATCGTTTTGCAAATAAATATATTTTCCAATTGAGGATACCATCGATCGACTTCCAAATAAACGACTTCCAAATAAAACTTTTGACAGTACGAGATATTGTTCGCGCCCGCACTGCGATAATCTACCGATTTATTTCGAATGCAGCAGCGACGTGTGCGCGACGCAAAACAAACACGCATACACGCGCCGAGAGTTCGTAATCTGCCCGATAATATACCTGACACAGCGACACGAAGACACGTGATACATGAGTACCGGCTGGTTGGACCTGTCACAACACCAACGGCACTTAAATTTCAAACAGTTGTATATCTTCCGACGGTATTCCAACCACCACCGTTCAGCCATGCACTCGATGATTCGCCATTATGTCTCACTGGCCTCTCGACGGTAGTATGTGTGACAAAAATCAATATTTTGCGAAGACGGATTCGTCGTCGAAAGCCACAGGGAAATTCACGACTGGCCCACTGCAAGTTTTGATTAACCAAACATGAATTTAGCACACATTGATATACATCGATCGACTTCTCAAATCGACGCAACGTATATCGAGAGCGATAATAATTACGATGCGTATTGATTTCGTAAAGATATGTATATAAAATACATGGAAATATGTAAAATCCTGACAAATGATAATAATAAAACCACCGAGGAATTTTTTTTGCTCTACGTTGAATAGCAGCAGACGTTTCTCGTCCTATATGGATTCCGCAAAATATTTTCTTTACAGAGACCGTAATATATACCCCTACCGGCTCTAAAACGTTTGGAAATATTTCACGAATACCAGAATTTTAAATTCTACACCACGATCTTTCAAAATTGAGTCTTGACGTGTACCAATTCCATTCCGGAAAACGCTCGGTGCACAGCTGGAATACTTGATACACTTTACAATTGTTCATTTCCGAGTGAGAAAAAAGCTTCACAGCTCTGACTTTTTTGTGACACAATCGGAGCACCATCAAATATATATAAAATTTACAACGCGTGCGAACGAGCGAAATAATTCCATTCCACCGAGCGATATTTAAAAGAATAATATTTAATCATACGCGCTGATGGTATATTTCGTTTGCCGGTGATCCTCTGAAAACTGATTTCAGGCATCATTAGGTATTTCGAGTAATCGTGACTTTTAGATGTATCGAAATATATAATCTAGAAAGAGAATGTTACATCAACATTACTGCAGTCGTAATAAATAAATTGCAAAAGAAATTATTTTTCACAAAAAAAAAAAAATTCCACACGTTTCACTCCACACATTTACTCACTGAAAGTTAATCAGTGTACTATTACTAGGTATGTGCCTTTTAGCTGAAGTTCTTGCACGGTTCACCTTTCTTTCTTTCCTCTCCACGTTGAGAGGAAACGAGAAAAAGTGAACCATGCAAGAAATTCAGTTAAAAAGAATAGCCCTACTGACTGCAATGTTACACTTATAACTGCTGTAATAATCAGCAAATATTTACTGCTTTCGAGTAATAATGATTCACTTTTAGAGAATATTACAAATTAATTAAAATATTTTATATAACTTTTTAGTAGAAATTGAGTGCTGAAGTTTTTTTTTATTACGATTTCAGTAGATGTATAATTTGTAGTACAAGTATCGAGCGCATCTTCAGTTTTAACGAGAAGTTAATAGCTGGAGTAATTAAGAGGAGCTTTTAAAAATATATCGTAAGTTTTATTTTCAACTCGTGAAGACAGAAAAAATACCGCTGACCACCGATGATGAATATCGAGGGTTGGTTTCTTTTTAACGCGGCTCGCAATTCTCTTCTCAGAACGAAGAGACGGGGCGTTGGGCGTCGTAAATAAAAGTTATCGCGATATATCATGCAGCGTGGTGCAGGATGATAGTATAGGTGGTAGCGCTCCTGGATTTATGACAAATCTTACAGGATGTTCGCGCAGAAGAAAGGCCGCTGGGTAGACGGATGCCTCCTCTCCGGGCATCGACGACGAAAGACACCGGGCGCTGAAGAGGTAGGGGAACGGCGTGGGTGAAAGAGGAGAAGGGCTGGGTTTCTATCGATTATTGACTGGAGCCGGAAAAAGAGCAGGCTTTGATGGATTCAAACACAGCCTACCACTTTCGCCTACCGGGACCACACCCCATCACGGCCACTCCGCGAGAGTGGTTCCCCCCCCCCCCCCCCCCCCTCTCACTCTCTCTCTTCGGGGAAAAAGTGATCGATCCAGAGGAAGAGATCAGAATCCACTCGACTTAGTCAACGATTACCTGCTCCAACAATGGATTACCTGTCCGTAATGCGGCGAAACTTTGACGTGCATTGTTAAACAGTATCGGCGGTAAGTATCCGAAGCTGTATACGGAAAATTGTGTTTGACTAGCAGATATTAAAAGCGAAAGAGAATAAATGATCTCGAACGTGTATAGAAGTCAATAATGTTATCACACTTAATAATAAAATGTTAATACATGAAAGACTGTATCGTTATTTAAATATGTAGAATTTTTCGAGCAATTAGCGAACGACAGAATCTAAAAAAATTATATGTACATAACTAATACGAATACGAAGCCTATAACAGTCCAGCTTGGATTCTTAGTTACTTGTATATGCAATTTCGCGTGAATTTATATACTAATAAATGTAGACTACAAAAATTATATGTGTTTGATATTATAAATTGTATGTATTAACGATTTAGTTTTTGTGGTTTAATTCTCGGAATATCTTGATATCTTATTTAACAACTTTTAGATTTATTATTTTTGATATTTATAATTTTCCTTTCATGTTTCCTTCCAATGTTTTCCATAATAAGCGATAAACTCGATTTCATTTAAGTAGACTTTAATACATGACATATAATTAGTCGTATCTCAAAACTTTTTCATTTTAGCCAAAAAACAATCAAAGCTTAATCTTTTTCTTCTTTAGGTATCAGTATTTAGACTAATGTCTTTCATGTTTAAGTTTGAATAGACCGGGTATGTTAAGTTAGCACCTCAATGATTAGAGTTCCCACTTCCTTTTGACGAGACGAAGAGTTCCCTATAGTTAATAACAAGAGTTCCCCGCTCAATAAACATTTTTTTTACATTTTTTAGAAAATGGGGAGCTAACTTTTTATCGAATTTCGAGGTGGAATAGTTCTGAGCGGCTTAATAGCTTCAATTTGCGATTGCCTAGAGTTCCTGATATGTAAAAAAAATTTTCGAATATTAAAAAAAAAATAAAAATTTTTGAAAAATTAATTTTTAGATACAATAGTTCTGATGATAATTCCTGCT
>NW_017276833.1:888426-955697 GCF_001594065.2 Cyphomyrmex costatus | reverse complement strand
AAGTGAGTATATCTCGGAAACCGCTGGTCCAATCGCTTTGAGCCCTAATACTTTTCGACAGAACTCGCCGAGAGCTGTCCAGAACTCCGATCAGAACTACTCGGTACTCCCAAAAAATTATAACTTCAAATTTTTTCGGGGTCCCACGTAGGAAAATTTGTTGAGAGTACCGAATAGTTCTGAGTAGCGCTTCGTATAGTTCTCGACGAGTTCTATCGAAAACTGTAAGGTGAAAAAGCGATTAGACCAACGGTTTGCAAGATACAGCGACATTTGCAAGAAGATCAACAATTTTTAAAGTGAGTATATCTCGGAAACCGCTGGTCCAATCGCTTTGAGCCCTAATACTTTTCGACAGAACTCGCCGAGAGCTGTCCAGAACACCGATCAGAACTACTCGGTACCCCAAAAAATTTTGTCTTCAAATTTTTTCGGAGTCCCACGTCGGAAAATTTTTTGAGAGTACCGAATAGTTCTGAGTAGCGTTTCGTATAGTTCTCGACGAGTTCTATCGAAAACTGTAAGGTGAAAAAGCGATTAGACCAACGGTTTGCAAGATACAGCGACATTTGTCAGAAGATCAACAATTTTTAAGTGAGTATATCTCGGAAACCGCTGGTCCAATCGCTTTGAGCCCTAATACTTTTCGACAGAACTCGCCGAGAACTGTCCAGAACTCCGATCAGAACTACTCGGTACTCCCAAAAAATTTTGACTTTAAATTTTTTCGAGGTCCCACGTCGGAAAATTTTTTGAGAGTACCGAGTAGTTCTGAGTAGCGTTTCGTATAGTTCTGGACGAATTCTATCGAAAACTGTAAGGTGAAAAAGCGATTGAACCAACGGTTTGTAAGATACAGCGACATTTGTTACATTTGTAAAATCATACAATTTTTAAAGTGAGTATATCTCAGAAACCGTTGGTCCAATCACTTTGAGCCCTGATACTTTTCGACAGAACTCGTCGAGAACTGTCCAAAACTTTGATCAGAACTACTCGGTACTCCCAAAAAATTTTTGAACAAAAATTTTTTTCCACGTCCCACGTCGGAAAATTTTTTGGGAGTACCGAATAGTTCTGATCAGAGTTCTGGACAGCTCTCGGCGAGTTCTGTCGAAAAGTATTAGGGCTCAAAGCGATTGGACCAGCGGTTTCCGAGATATACTCACTTAAAAATTGTTGATCTTCTTGTCAAAAATTTCTACTATTTTTTTAAAACTTTATTCTTCAAAAATGTTTTTTATGTATCAAGAACTCTAGGTATTCACAAAATACTTCTGTTAAGCTGATCAGAACTATGCGACCTTGAATTTCGTTAAAAAGTTAGCACCCTATTCTTAAAAAATTATTAAAAAATGATTATTAAGCGCATATGTCATTAAAAATCATAGAGAACTCTTGGTATCGTCAAAAGAAGCAGGAATTATCATCAGAACTATTGTATCTAAAAATTAATTTTTCAAAAATTTTTATTTTTTTTTTATTATTCGAAAATTTTTTTTACATATCAGGAACTCTAGGCAATCGCAAATTGAAGCTATTAAGCCGCTCAGAACTATTCCACCTCGAAATTCGATAAAAAGTTAGCACCCCATTTTTAAAAAGTGTAAAAAAAATGTTTATTGAGCGGAACTCTTGTTATTAACTATAGGGAACTCTTCGTTTCGTCAAAAGGAAGTGGGAGCTCTAATCAGAACTCCTGAGTACTATAGTTGGGGTGCTAACTTAACATACCCGAATAGACCATGAAATTATAGAAATGTAATAATATATCTGTAATTAAAAAAAATGTTAAAGAACGAAAAAACGTATTATATTTATCTACGATATTCGCAATATTGACGTGAAAGTATAAATTCAACAATAGGTTTTGCATACGCCTCAAATTATCCACTTTAGAAATTGCGCATGCGCCAACCCAATGGAATTGCGTAAATCGAGAGCCGGTGCAGAAAAGCAGCTTCGCTCGACACTGCCAATCAGAACAATCAGCTACGAAATTCGATCGAGACTCGCTGGATCAGAATTAACCGATGAATTATTCCCGCTAGCTGCGATTGATTTACGATGGCACGACCATCAGACTCGTCCATTTGAATACGCTATATGCGAAAAGCATTGTGATTTTCTCACTCGCGCTCGTGCTCGAGCGTGTCCTCTTAATGATTTATCGCGAATGAATATCTTTGCATTTGAAATAATTTCTGTCGCGCGATACAATTTATATTATGCTATCTGAATTATATTTCAGATTTTATACAGTACAATAATGCATATTATAATATATGTTACATTAATATTGAGTTTATTATCTTCTGTAATATATTTACAACAGCTGTATAATTCTTCTCTTTAACATTTGTAATATATGTATTTATTTATTTCGTACATTATTTAAAGAAATGAAATTTCACTCTAAATTATTATATATTAAAAATTACTATTTCAGAACTTAAATAAAGTTTAATTTAGAAAAAAACACTACGAAGATATAAGACAATTTATTAAAACAAAGTTATACAGATAGTTATTATATTTTTGCAAATTGGTGTCTCGTGCATTAAAATACAACTCATGTTAGAAATATCTCGACAAGAGCTGTTTGCAGAAAAATAAGTCGGACAAGAGAGCGAGGAAATGTGAAAGCATTAGAGCCTAACATTCGTGACGTTTTTCTTTTTGCTTGTCTCGAATACTTTCAAACTGTTGTTGGAAAACTGACCCGAAAATACGACACTGAGAACCATTAAAATACTTTCGATTTTTGAAATGCTCTCACCAACGACAGTTTATTTTTTAATGGCATGCGTTAATCCCATCATGACAGACATGTGTAAAAAAATTAATACAGCGAAGTTAATAGTAACATGAAAAATAGATCGTAATGTCGCGTAACGAAACATTAGAACCTTATCATAATAAAGCCGGAAAAACCATTAAGCGATGCGCAGAAAAAACTTGTAGAACAAAGAATGTCATTAAAATATTCAAATTAGAAGCGGAGTAAGTAAAATTCTTGAAAGGAGATTAGTTATTCGGAAATATTACTCAAGGGATTTTGCTAATTTATATATTATTATAATACGTGTCAAAGTAAAACTCGAAAAAATCTCTATTAAAGAGGATTACGCATTTTGTGTATATTAAACTAAATTTGAGATAAGAGCTACTCAGAGTGTTTGCAGAATAATGGGAGCAATCCTCTGAAATGACTATTGTTGTATCACTTAGACACAATACAATGTGCCTAGACAAGCAAGCCCGCGACACAATTAGAATGACTTGGATTACAACGCATGTACAGAAGTACAGGTCTGGTCTGGGTACGCTATATTTACTACAAGTCAAGAAACCCTTGCTATAAGAGCCACACATCCTTTCAGGGCGTTAATTGAATTTTCAAATTAAACTGGGACTACGGGTACGACTTTCTAACTTTAGAATAGCTTTTTTCATTGATTATCAAAAATATATATATATACTTACCATCCAATATGCAACATAAATAGTGTACTGAATTTAATGAGAAGAAAAAATAAATATTTTTCTTCGGAGTATATAAAATTTTGAAAGAGAGAATGTTATAAAAAAAGATAATAAAATGGAATAAATAAAAAAATATATCTCATCTTTCTCTCTAAAAAATGATTTTTCAAAATTTTATATAAAAAAAATTAAAACAATGCCAAGTATCTTAATCCTTTATACATTGATGACACAGAAATAACTTTAATGTTTTCCCGACAATTCGACAAAAATAGTTTTATGAAAAATTAATTCATCAAAATTGAGCCACAGAACTATGACTCGAACCTACCAATTTCACACAATGCAGTGTAAATGTTAACAAACAAAATGAAAACATGCGGTTAAATATTCGATAACAATAACATAACTGCAGTGCCGTATATACATTCTCGAGGGCAGTTTAATGCAATTATCGAAAGCAAGCGATAATATTACCTGCCCCTCTCCCCCAGAAATTGGATCGCGCGATTAAATTTCTATTTAAATTGTACAACGCAAAATCTGCATCATTTTAACAGCGTGGTTAATGTCCAAATAGTTCAGTAATAATTATTAATTATTTAATAAATAATTTGCACATTAAAATAATTTGCGTATTTCGATACATTTATATCCTTTATTTACGAAATATGCACAAATTCGTCTAAAAACTACGTGTCTATTTATTAGAAAATAACGTGTTTTTTTTTAATTATATAATTGCAGTTAAATGGAGATTGTAATATTTCCATTACACGTAATAGATTTAATTACATGGAAAAAATCGCCATCATAAAAAAAGAAGAAAAATATGCTACTTTTTCTCGCGGCATCGCGAAAGATGAATCGACGGATTTCCGAGATAAATCATTCCTTATATATACCAACGACATTCCTGGATTATAAACACATTGCATCGGAATACTTTTCAGAAGAGCACAGCCGTGCTGAATTAGTGTGACGCATCTGTACGTCGTGCATGCAAATTTATTCTCGATAGAATGTAATATTATAAGACATTGCGGGGCATTACGCTACGGTGGAATCGGCGCTCAAAATATCACGATTAATCGTGCGAGGACTATAAGACGAATGAGCATCTTAAAATAATGACATCGAGAATAAACCCGCTTTATGCGCGTGGAACAGTATCTCTATTCAAACGGAAAAATGTTGCACTAACGAGTCGGATCCTCGACTCACTTCAACAATCTATCATTTGTATAAATTTTTCAACAGCTAGTAGGTATATAGAATTTCCGGATGTGTAGACGCAATTCAAATGAAATGCGAGCAGGATCTTTCTTTTGGAGATCAAAATAAACAGAAAGTAGTATAAGACAGAGGCAAATTTATGAAAACAAATCATCGAATAGCAAAGTTAGCGCGATACTTTTTGATTTTTCATTGGTTTAATGTAAAAAATGCGGAATGTCTTTTTGTTTTGCTGACAAACTATAGAATTGTGAAAAGTGCTACTTGGAACACTGTAAAAAATAAAATGTTAATTTTAACTCAAAGGCGTTGAGGGGATTTTCTGAAACGTACAAAAATGTTAATATTAACATTTTTGCACGTCTCAGAAAATCCCCTCAACGTCTTTGAGTTAAAATTAACATTTTATTTTTTTATATTAACAGAATGTTCTAGAATCTAGCATAAAGTAAAATAAATGAATAACACTCTCAAGACGTAAATGTTGTAACTGCCAAGCATTGTCATAGATTTCTATATTCTTCTTCGGATAATACTCCGTAACGGACGTTCTCCGGAAACTCATTGTCAGTTAATTCGTCTCACTTAAGGTGAAGGAAAACTTTGACATACATACCTAACGCGATAAGAAAAAGATGCGATCGAAATTCTAGCGACTACTTGCACTCGTCTCGAAGAAATTTCGGATGCGAGTCAGTTTTGAATTGGTAGTAAATATATGGTGTAAGGAAGACGACGACGACGATGTAGGCTTTCTCTCCGGAGACAAGGAAAGTAGGTCGCAAACATTAAAAGCGCTAGACGTTCACGTGCGTATTGCACTCCGAAATCGGTGTGAAACTTTGCACCGCGTCGTCTCTCATGTGGGAATATAATTCCACGTGTCGTTCCTAGGGAGGCGAGCCTCCATCTCGGGAGGACATGTCCGCCATCACCAAGTTTGCTAACCGAAATTTATCCAAACGCGAGTGCAAACCGTGGAGCAACTGTGATGATAAGATGCAAATTTACGCGTAAAGCTCACGAACGTCGCGCACGGTATACGATATGATAACTCGACGAAACATTTCCCCCGAACTGTCGGACTGAACTTATTTAGACTAAAGATATGATCTGAAGTTGCCCGAAAAGCAAGAACAGGATGCTGAAAAGTTTCCGCTCGCGGAAGAAGAATCTCCCAGGAGATTTTTAAAACCCTAAAGTTAATCTGATACATCTTGAACTGTCGTAATACACATTTTAAATCTGAATTGTGAGACGCGATTTCACGTCAAAACTTCTTCGTATATAAACAGATATTCACATAATGTCCTGTTTTTAACAAATTAATTAAAATATTTAATATAAAAAAATTTAAGATTAATATGAAATTATATTTTTCTGTGAGATTATTTTTAAATTCTATAGCAATACTTGGTCCCATTTATCTTTTTTAATGAGAGCACATGCTTTTTCCCCAAAAGCGGAATAGGTTTTTAAAGCTTCAATGGTTCACTATAAAAATGTCACGTTTTTTTTTTTTACATGCGACGAGAAAGATTTGGGCAACGCTGATTTTATAGCACACTTCGTCACCAGACAATTTTATTGTTCCCCAGAATGGCATTCAACACTTTTTATGGGATACGTGTATGCGCTTCACCGTTCACTTCTTTTCAACAGTGAAAATAAACAAAACTGTAATAACAATGAAATACGAATTAATATAAACTGTACCGTGATTTTCCGAGTAATTAAATATTATACCGTGATAAAGAACAATTTATCTCAATTTATTCGAAAATGTTAAATTTGAACGATAAAAGGCATTGTTTCATATCACGATTAATACTGTAAATATTACGACTATTAACTTTGAATCAATACTGAATACTCGGTTTGCTGCTGAAATTTTCTATTAATTTACATTACTTTAGTATATTATCCTTAGTTCAGATTATTAATATAATTCGTTATATAAAGAGATATAATACGCTGCGAAACAACTTTTTATATTTACGATCGACTTTACTAGATTGTTAGAAACATAGGTCGAGATCACGTTACGAATTCCGAGTAGGAATCGAGTCTTGAAATAACTACTTCATTAATCTAAATCCTGCAGACTGCCGCAGCATATCATCATGTATGTTATTGCCAAAGCCAAAGCGTGTGAACATTTATTTCTACATTCTATGTAACAAGTCGCTAAACGCATAGACACACAAAACATATATTTATGTACACAACTCAACGTAGATAACATGGAATAAACATACAGCTGCGTTAGATATAAATTTAAAATAAAATATATTGTAAGTAAGAAGACTCAATAAAAATAAATAATGATACAGAAGAAGGGCTGCGAACTTAATAAATTCGTTTAATTTAACAAAAATAAATAAAAACAAACATTTCGACTCCGATCGAATTATAATCAATGTTTAAAATATTATACATATATCGGTTATGAGATACACATATAAATATTCATTTTAATGACCTTATTTTTATAAAATATATTTATAATTAATAAAAATGAGACCAACTCAGAACTGTCGAGAATTGGACAGTGTCTCATTTTTATTGCTGAAAATTGAATTTTTGGGATAAAATATTATTAAAAATTGAAAATAACATTACTTATCGCCAGAACTTTTCCTAAAACTCATGTAGAACTGTTTGTTTTTCAAAATCCTACAAGAATTTGTGGTCAAAACTTGCTTAGGACAAAGTGAGACGCTATGTGGATCTGGCGTCTCAATTTGTACTTTCGCTTTTTTTCCACTTTAGAGGGTTGAACTATTAGTTTTATCTATCAGAAACTATAGAATTATTGAAAATATATTCAAAACTCAATATTTTTTGAGTTTCCATCAAATGATACGCCAGCTTCACACAGCTTAGCCAACTCCACCCCATTATAATCATCGCATTTAGACTCAATCTGTTACACGTATTACGTCTAGAAAATGTATGGCTATTATGAATAAAAAACTACTTCACATTCTAGTTTTAGCTTGTGAATAATATCCTAAGATAGATACACTATTATAAGTTTTCCTTGTAAAAAAAATGTTCAAGTAACAAAACTATGATGTATTGCAATTTTCTTAGGAAGTTTTAATTCAACATAAGGAATAAAAACACTAGCTTCGTATTTCAGATATACTAAAATATTGTATGTTGTAATATTAGGTTTTAAAAAAATTTCAATATTAATTTTGTAAATGGATCAGATAAATTGTCATTATAAAGGATGAAGTCATATAAAAATGAATTACATTTAATACGACAATCTGAAAATAAAATATGTGTCACTCAGAATTATCTCCGCTTCGTTACGATGTGATTCGCGGAATACATCGTTAACTGCATATGACGTTTATCTATTCGCGATGCATCGCGATAAAGTAGACACGAGGTGCACTGTCTTACGCGCCCTATCGCCATCAGCACCACTTTAGGTGCGAAATATTGGCAACCATGTGGCGACACACCCGCAATATTGTATCGCGATATCTCAAATTAACGTCACATCTCTGTGATTAATGTAAGTTGTGAAATACACTTCGGTTTCGTTTTACGATCTCAGACAACATCTTGATGGAGCAAGATTACATCGACAGGTGTAACATTACAGAGATCCCATTATAAATAGTTCACAAACATGTACGGGATATACTTATTTAACAAATAATAATAATAATACTTCTGTGGATATTAAAAAATTTCATCTATACGTTTAATTATGTATCGTTTCACGTTTTAATGTCGTTTTTGGATATTTTTATAAGTTAAATAACTTTTATAGAATAAAAATAGAAATTTTTAAAAATTTTTTTAGCATTCCTAGATTTTATGCTCACCACAATCGCCAGTAACTTGTGCTAGATAAGCCAACAGAATAATATAATTCAATAATAGGATTAATAAATGTCACGATGACAAATATAAATTGTTCGGCGATTATATATACCATACGTTATAGTATCGAAAGATACCGACTCTATCCAAGAAATTCCACCACAAGTATAACATTTAGTTCAATTTGCCTTGCACCTCATGAAAGTTCGCTTATAACGCCAACCATGTGTCGGGGAAATATATTGGCAGTACCAGCGCATATAATCCAGATTTACATCGACTACTTCCAACTGCAACTGTCAAGTTGATATACACGTTCAGGGAGGTTTGATTGCGCGCCCCGAAGTAAAAATTTCTTAAATTTAGTACGTTTTATCAAAATAACGGTTTTCCAATTAATGCCCGCAGATCGTGTCCAGTAAAATACACGTATATGCCATGCGAAACATTCTACCTAGATAAATGTTTGTCTAGCGGATGAAAAAGCCGGAAATCGAGTCGGCAGTGCCATATGTTTTCGAGCAAAATGAAATATCGATCGATGCATTTGCTGATTGAATATACAGAAACCCTTGCAAAAAGAGAGAGAATTAAAAAATAATTCGCGAGACGAAAAGGCAAAACGCACGCCGATTAATTCATTTTAATGGATAGCGGATATGACAATTCATTTGTAAATGTCAAGACGAAGTGAAACTGCAAAATGTTGAACGAATAATTGCGCTGTTGAAAAACAAAGAAAAGGAGAGAATGAAAATGAGGACGGAGAAAGAGGTAAAGGCATGCTCGAGAGTTTAAACCTTCGAGGAAGCTCTAGCTATATGAGCTTTTAATTAAATTGAGAAGATGAGCCGTTAATAGAATATGAAGTCACGTTTCAGCGGACTCGAAATTAACGAGTGCTTGGTACACGTCACGAAATTTTTGCTCATTTTACGGCGTATTAAAGATATAAATTGCCCGACCACAAACAACGCCAGTCTTTTCTATATAATAAATATTAATAGGGTACACCCTTTTGTATCTTTCACAGTTTGAAATTTTCGGCATTAGCTTTTTTAACTCGCCGCAAAATTCATACAACTAACGACATTATTATGCAGCTGTAAATAGAGAGAGATTATTATATTATATAATCTCTCTACTTTCATCTTCATGGTAAGATAACTATACTTTGTTATCAATAATAAAGACAAAATTTAAGATGATAGAATCGGGAAGGTTTCGCAACACAAAAGCAAAAACGGCATTGTGTTCGCACTGCAATGTAGACACTCGGACAGTAACGCAGTATTGTTAGCACATTCGGTTATCGCGCGGGCAAGAAGCCTTCAGTCGTCTCTTTAATTAGTGGTTCAATCGCGCGCGAGAGAGAGAGACGTAAGAAAAACGAGCTCTGTGCGAGCGGATAACTATGTGAGCGCTTAAACAGAAGCAGCGCAAACAATGTCGAATGACATCGACCCGAGCGCGCGCCGGGCGCGGGCGAGGGAGAGAAACGGCGGGAGAGAGCTCAAAGCTCATCTATTATTGGCGCAAAACAGAAATAAAATGCAGTGCGACGGCCTGTGAAATCTACGAGGCTGACGTGCTGCCAACTTTTGTTCTCTGCGGGCTTTGGCTTCAATATTTTCAATTCCCGTTATAGTCCGCGTCGCAGAATTGCGCCACTTTTTCGCGCCGACTTTTCTGCACCGAGTTAATATATATACCTAATAGAAGAAAAAAAAAAAAAAAAGAAACGCACTGCACGTATAACGGTTGTTCTGCATTGAGACATATATTATGAACGCTACAGTTTTTTCTCATGCTATACGTTTTAAATATTAAAAGATTTAATTTTCGAGAATGAAATACATAATTTATGAATTGTATTATTTTTTTACGCACAACAGCTTTACAGATGTATGTTAAAAGATTAATTATGTGACTTGAATTTTGCAAAATTATAAACGTATACAAAGAAAAAAAAAAAAAAAAAGAGAAAAGATTTAATCGCACTAGCGTTAATAAATTGAAGTGAAGGACTTACCACAGTGATGGGGTAAACTGGATTGATAATTGTGAAGAGGAGAACGTGGTTCGGTTTATTATTGTCTTCTCTGAAACAATAATTGAATACGTATTATTCCAGTGAACGGTACAGAAGAGCTTTAATGAAATTCGCCCGTAAGTGCACGACTGATAAAATCATGAATTTCTATCATTCGTCTTCGTTGAAAGGCGCTCCAATTATTTGAAAATTCAATTACGGGAAAGTCCGCTCGAAAATGAGACCTGGATTATCGCCGAATTCGCAAAAAAAAAAAACTAGTTCGCCAATAATAATTCATTCTTCGTTGACTGCAGCGCCGGACGTCTTGCTGACGTCGCGCAAAAATCGAATTGATCGCGCCCTCGTTGAAACTAGAAAAATATTATCCCGGCTTTTGTTTTTACACTTGAATTGAAGAAAAAAGGAAATCAAATTCTGCAGACTCGTACGTATAAATTATATCAGTAGCGTCTACATCACTGTCATATACCCGTGAAATTAAAATGTCAAACTTTGTTATATTCTCGATATTGGCGAACTAATTTATTATATAGTAGCATGTAATTCTATCATTGTAAAGGATATTGTACGAAATATATAAATGGAAGTAGGCGCATTTTATAGAAAAATCGCGATTCAAAAAATATTTTTGATATTACGGAGTACGTGGATTCGTACACGTGCATCATACATTGTAACGGATTATGACGTCAAGAATGGAAAGATAGGCATCTCGCGTTCTCGGCTGAGGGAAAAAGCGAGGTAATCTCCAGCCGAGATTTGACATGCTCACGCGTTGTATAGCGAAGCAACCGAACGGTGATGGACACCGCGCGATACATTTTTCACAGTTGATATTAGTATGTATACATCTCTTCCTCGTGACTTGCATCCAACGTAAAAAATCAATCGCCGTAATTTTTCCACGAGCGAAACGGCGAGAATGCCGTTGCCGTTGTTGCATCGTCTAATGGCATGGAATATCCAATTGCATGGATCGATACAAATTGAATTACCACTTGTGACGATCGTCGTTATCGAAACTTATTTGTATCAAGTTCTCATGTTTGCGATACGACTTATTAT
This sequence comes from Cyphomyrmex costatus, assembly GCF_001594065.2. NCBI lineage: Eukaryota > Metazoa > Arthropoda > Insecta > Hymenoptera > Formicidae > Cyphomyrmex > Cyphomyrmex costatus. Next base: position 944,008 of record NW_017276833.1, on the reverse strand, counting down.
TCGTAGGATATCTCGAGATGGATGAAGAAAATACGTCTGCAATATAATGCTTCAACGTCTCTCTCAGTAATACTTCTAAAAAGAAGTCTAAAGTTTGAAAAGATTGAAGTGCACGAAGAGATGTATTTTTCTCTCTTTCTCTCCCGGTCGCGAAGATAAAGATCGTAGATTTTGAAATTTTATAAAAATATAGAACTCGCAAAAATGAAGAAAAAAAAATAATAAATTTAATATCGTATTGCCGTACCGTTCTCGATTCTTGCTTATCTATAACATCTAATATCTGATATCTGCATCTGTGACCGTTCAATGATTCGCCAGCTCGAATTCACTTTACTCAGAAGTTATCGTGAGTTCGTGCAGTAGATATCACTCGCTATCGGATTGCTCCTGCTGGATTGAATCATGCTTAATGCTCAACTTAACTTTTTATTATTAGATTTGGACTATAGGATAGCAGCAATAGGGTCAAACTTCGTGACAACCGGCTGCGTTTTAATTAATTTTCGCTGTCGCGAGGTGTATAACGCATCTTGGCGCTTATCAGGCATCCAATTCCACGCTTGAGATTCTCTTAATGGCGTGTCATTGATATAATAGTGCACAAATAAGAACGTATTTCTGAGCGCATTTGCATTTTCATTGGAAATAAAGAGCAAATATAATTTTGAAGAATCGTGTAATGTAAAATATAATTAATATAAGTAAAAAAAAAAAAATAGTTTAAATAAAGTGCGATCTGAAAGAATTAATGTATATTTTTAAAAGTTATGCTATGTATGAAATTATACCAACAGCTGAGAACGATAGAACGAGCGAATTGCATTGACTGATTTCAACTTGTTTGGACAATATTAAGTGACCAATGAGACTTACAAGACGATCGAATGGCGCCATCAATCGCGAAAGTCATTGTTCAATCAAAAGTGTTGCAAAAATTAATGGTCTACAATATGACGATATCATATCGAGCGACTCAAGATGACGGTAATAAAAGTCACTATTAATCATTAATCAAAACATTAATTAAATACAATAATTCCACTCAAAGTCACTAATCACATTCTATGTAAAAAGGTATTGTAGACTTCCGCTTTCTGCATATTGATCAATTTTTCGCAACGATAAGTAGTTCATTCGATATTAAAGTTCTATCAATTTCAATGTGTAGACCAATCGATAGAAGTATTTTTCTAACCATTCCATAATTTTTAGTACATTATTATAAGTGTAATTTCTCAGATATAAACAGATATGAGAAAAGTAAAAAGTCACAGATTATTTACCCATAATTTCACATTTTTTATTTCCCATTCTCTTTATTCACAGAACACGTTTGATGCACGTGTAATTACCCGCAATTATAATTTCGAAAACGTAAACGTCGGACTTTCTCTTCAAACGAATCGACAATGTATGCATAACTCACCTTTTTCGACGTGGTTCATCTCCGTACCCGCCATATTCGTGATTCTGCAACAAAAGAAATGAGCGACGGCGTTAGTAACTTTTCCTTGAAGACGATTCCGTTAAATCCGCACGGATAAAATATCGCTGATGGCTTTATCCGAGCGACATCATTCGCGCGCGGTCGGCAAGTTCCCTCGAAAATACGACTCTCGCGTAACTATACTTGCAAGCGGAAAGTGCGCATTTCCCGAGCAGCATGCGGTTTCCCCTCCCGGGGTTCACCTCGCAGCAACATGTGTTATGCCGTCTTCCGTCGTGTACGAGGAAAGTCGTGTAAGACAAATTTGCGCGTCGATTTTGGCTGAATTTCGATGGTCCGTGCGACGTCACCGGTGGATGCATCGCGCTTTCGGTCAGTCTATTAATACGCGTGCACGCGTCTTTTTACCATGGCACCCGAAGCGACAGAAATAGTGCAGCGGGACACCTTAGGGGCTGTGTGACGTATGGCCTTAGGTAAATTCTTGCGGCTCAATCTAAATCACGTAATTAAGGGGCGCAAAAAAGCAGGACTTGCCATTGCCACACAATCCTTCAAGTTAGAGGTTTAGAGACATCTATAACTATATAGTTTACAGTGAAAACACTAATGATCTAATTCAGGATTGTTCGCAAATTCCTCATCCTAAAATTCCATAACTTTCTCGGATTTCTAGTTAAAATTTCACGACTTTTCTTGACTTTCAACAATATTTCAAAATTTTTTGTATTTTTTCATCCTAATTTGGAAACCGTTAGTGTACGTATATTGACTCCTCAAGAATTTTAATTTTCCAGAAAGTCTTGCAAAATTCCCTGTTTTTTCCTTGATTTCCAGTTTTGTGGCAACCTTACGTCTATTAAGCTGGCACAGCCACTTCAGCACAATCAAACGCGACCAATAACACATTTTTTTGCTATTTTTTTGCTAATTTTTTGCTCTAATAGTGGCAACCTTGTGAGTTTAAGTCTTATTATTATTAGTAATTACCTAAAAAAATATTTTTCTTATATTTTTAATTGTGATTTTAATAACCAAAATTCTTTGAGAAAAATTCAGGCTTATATTCGCAAGCCATTCTTTTTCAAGATATTTTAAGTACTGTCTTAAAAAAATGCTACAACTTCGTGATTGATTTATGTGATATCTTAAGACTGGCACTTAAGACGATCTTAACAATAGATATAAGAACACGGGCTACGAAACATTGGCATATGAAAACTTTTCACTGACAACCTTATCAGAATTCTGACAACAATGAGATAATAATTAATCCTCTTAGAGAAACCAGATATCAAGATATCATCCAACATCGATTAGAACGTCAGAAATTTGATCAAAATATCGGTACAAGGACTCGTAGCAAAATTATAGACGAGGTCTTATCTATTTTTCATACCGTGAGGCAAGCCATTCTGCGACATGGCTAGTCATTGTGCTCCTGAACATAATCTACCTTGTGAAACCGCGCGCGAATGTCAATCCCTAAGCGTCTAGTCGCTTCATATCGCGTAATGCGCAGCGGGTGTAGTGAATAAAACATGAAGCGGGGGTGCATTTGTCCGTCGGAGTGACGTGTCGCTTGTCGCAGGTAAATAATTCATTCGCATTTTCCGCAACCGCGAAACAAGTGAAATCCGAGTATTCACGCGAATCCAATTATCAGTACAAGATTATCTGGTAACTTGGTAAATTCTGACACGAAGCGCCTGAAACAGCCGTACGTTACTACAACAATTGCAACGTGTTGCAACGGGAAAAATTAAAAGATAGTTTGCAGAGAAATGAAAAGAATTGCAAATTCATAACGTTCTGAATATACCACTTTAGAATCATTCCGAAACTCTATTCTGTTTAAATACAAAAGCAATTAATTCCAATTAATTTATAAATGCAGTTATATTTTTAGTATATGCTTCTATTTTTTATTTACATTAACAGATTATTGAATATTTATAAAATATCAGTTTGTGTGAATAGAAGATGCAAAAAATGAAATTTTTTTGCAACAATTATCGAAGAATAGTATATTTATTACGTATTACTTACTGTGTTTCAGTATACAATTGCATATCTAAAGATATAATTTAATACACACATACATCATACAATATACACTCAGATGCAAAAAAAAAAAGCGTACACTATAAACTTGGGAAAAATTTAATAATACATTTCGAAGTGAAGTAAATTCACTTAAAAACATGTTAATAATCTCGACTGTATAAGGAACTCCAATAATAATAACACTCTACATTTGCATTGAAAAAAATAAGTTAAAAGTTCATGAAAAAATAAGAAGGGTAGAATAATTCTTATAAATATATATTAATTAATCTTTAAGTGTTATTAAATGTTTAACGTGCAGTATCTAAATATTATATAGTACCGGCTCAAATACGGCGTGTAAAGACAAAAAACACGAACAAAGGAAATACGTAACGAAGCTCATCCAATTGTGTGTATGAATCTGCGTATGCATCATTAATGATCCGGTTACGAAATTAGCCTGAATGGCAAAGGTGACAAAGGCGGGCTGCCATTTGGTTTTCCGCGTAAAGTGAGACATTCGAGAGGCGTATCGCTTTCGCGGAACGTCTGGTCGTTAAATAATGAAGTCGTAAGATCGTGACGAGATTAACGAGCGTTTTTACTACGCCCATTGAGAAAAAGTGTTAAATGTGAATATCTATTACCAAATAAGAAATGGATAGAATTCTTATTGCCAGTCACAGTTAGATCCTTTTAATTTTCCCTTCTGTATGATGTCGTTACAAGCATGTTTGTTATTGAGATTACAGCCATTAGGATACCCGTGTTTGATTAATATCATTGTATCTCCTTCGCGGAACATCTCACTGAATAATAAACACGTAATGAATACGTACGGCGGTTTTAATAAATACCTATTCTTCTTGTCACCAGGCTGCAAGAACGTTAAGCGTAAACAAAATTTAGCGGAAATACAAAGCTATTGTTGTATTGTTAGTTGAATTGTATTGAGAAAAAGCATATACTCTTTTACGACTACACTAATAGGATTTTGTTCTATGTAAAACTGTGGAATTATGAAAAGTGCTGGAATAGAACTGTAAGACAGAATCACAAAAAAAATTTAGAAAAAAAACATAAACCACAGTAGGTGTTTCTTTTATAAACTGAGTCACTGAATTTAGGTTCGAATTTGTAAACCGTGTTGCTCCTTCACTTCCATTTTTTTTTTTAGATAATCGAAAAAAATGATGGAAAGTATGTGGAAAAATTAAAATATTTCAGGAAAGAGCAGAAGTTTTCGTTCAATAAAATGCCGCGTTAACTTTACAGCAGCCGCCGATTCTTTTCCAATTAACGCATTAAACATAACATTGCTAGCCTAACACGTTTATGGATGCAAATGGCTGGGGACACCTACTTTCAGATTTTGTAGTACACGCGATGGTGCGAAGCGTCTAGCCGGAACGACGGCATACGTTTTCACCGTTACGCGGATCCGCGAATGAGCGCAATTCGAGCGTCTCGCCGAGCCGTAATGATTTATCGCCGACGATCGCTCGTTAATTATTCGCCGCCGCGGTGTCGCGTCTGTGACTTGCGAAATGCAGCTGAACGGCCGCCGGAAAAAGAATAACCGCGCGCGAATAAGCGGTAAGAATCCGCTCGCACGGGCGGACGGCCAAGCGGAGAGAAGAGGTCCGCGTAATATCCGACCGTACCGCGTCCAAGATTCTCTCCGTCAACGGACGTTCTATAGCTCGTGCATAGCATCGCCGTTACGAGGCGGAATACCGCGGGGATCTGTCATACGTTGTTATAAACATAACTGCTATTGGCGCGCGACCAACCATGTGCTTCTCCCGCTCAATGGATGTCGCGCTGCGTCTGAGAAAAAAAAATCGCTGCACCGATCGCGCGAGATCATTCGGTGCTTTCATGTACGATAAAATATATAATATAAGATTTGTTTTCGTATTTTAACTATTGCATAATATATCGAGAAATACCGACGTGTTGTGATGAAACAATTCATTTCATTTTTTATTTATTTCCTAAAGTTTCAAATAATAAACACTGTATTAATCTAAATATTAGATGTACAAATTTTAGTTCGGTCCGTCTTTTGTGGTCGTCAAAAATGCATCCTATTTCAAAACAAAATGAATGAACGGATTAATTAAAGTATTGTTCATCGCTGGCTATTACACGGAAAGAATTATATCTTAAAATTTACCCTGAAAATACGGTAATCGTGGGACAACATTATATTTCGAAGAATTTTTATGTAAATCTCTCACATTCATTAATAAAACTACAATAAAATATAAAATAAGTATATAATTAATTTTACTGAAGTGCATGGTAAAAATTTTTAAATTTATTATATATTGTACCATAATTACTATATTTTCAGGGTAAATTTTAAGAAATCCTTCTCTCCGTGTACTTTTTCCCATCTCTCAGGCAATTTTCGAATTCCATCTCGAAAAAATTACTTGTCTTTGGAGGCGATCATCATCTTTTGGAAAACGGACCGAACTAATTTGTACTCCCAATAATTTATAAACTGATGGTTATATTATAAATAATATATTTGTATTATATATATTTATACTTTTCTTATCTCTAACGAAAATTATGTTATCGTTGTTTTATATTTATATATCGTGTATGTCGTATATTTAGCGCATATGAGACAATCATTATTCTTTTCTATGTAAAATATCCGCATGAAATTAATTCATAACTTTTTTTATATTCCAAGACGAGACTAAACACATCCTTTCAAATGCTATCACCTTATGAATGGAAATCGATTATTCATAAGCGGTATGCAAAAAAAATCGTGTCGCTGTTGCATCGTTCAGCTAAGTTTTGAAAAAGCCATCTTGAATGATAAACGCAGGATACCAATGTTCTCTATTTAAAGTTTTCGAGACTCGACATAAAAGTCTATAGGTATATAACAAATTTATTTAAGGATAAAATATACAAAATGATAATCAATAACATTAAAAAGGGCGAAGTAAGAGTCAAATTACAATTAAAAATCTAAATTTCTCTGATAATTTATTCGTTTAATTAAACGCTTTAATTAAAAATTACGTGATATTCTTCGCAATATATTAGAATAAATTATCAGAGAAATTTAGATTTTTAATTGTAATTCGACTCTTACTTCGCCCTTTTCAATGTTATTGATTATCGCTGTATAAAAGAGCCCTTGAATCTTTCAATTTATTTGTATACAAAATGATCGCAGATGCACAGAACGTGAAACCGTCGGCAACTTGTTCCCATCTGAACACGCGGCAGGTTCGTCGCAGAGGCGTTGCTCCTGTTTGTAATCTCTTTATCAGCACGTGGCTGGCACGCAGCCAATCGACTTTCTCCCCGGTACAGAGAGCAGCAACCTATTCGGCTCTTACACTTCGCTTCGATTTGCTCTAACCGCACCGTTCTAGATCGGCTAGAGCATTGACCGGGAAGAGAATAGACGTGTAATAACGTAACACGCGCGCACCTCCATGAATATTGCCGATCGATTGAACTGTCGTTCGAATTCAAATCGATTGACGAAATAGCGAGTGATTCACAAGATATGCCCCTCGAACAGAATCCGATTCCAATTAACGTGTATTAAGATCGAGCGAAATCGGCCAAAAATGAATATTAATACCAAAATAGTAGTCTTCTCAATTTGTAATTCAGTCCTAAGTCAACGTAGAACAATTTAGAGGAAGTACTTCAATAAAATCACTCTTCCAATTTCCTCGAGTATAAAAGAGAAGTAAAGGTTAAAAAAAAACTTGGCTTTCATAGATATATACAGAGTTAAAAACAATGTTATTGAACCATCAAAGTAATTATGACGCTCAAGGTGATCGTTAGAATGTCAAAATTTCGCAGCATCGCTCTCGTCATGCTTGAGATTCCTAATTAACGTAATTAATTTGATGGGTAGTTATCTTCAGATCTGTACTCTTAGTCACATTTTTTTTTTGCAAAACCCTTCGAAACTTCCGCGAAACCATTCTTTCCATTATGGAAAAATCCATACGTTCATGTTTGTAAGGATTGTTAACATTTAATTTACTTTTTTCGCGCGAATGTGAGCAACGTGAACTTTGTGGAATAAAATTTGTTCAGGAACCTTAAGCAAGTTTACACACTCTCTCTCTCTCTCTCTCTCTCTCTCTCTCTCCCGTCTCCTCCTACGCTTACACACCCACGGATGTTATCGAAATTCTGATAAACGAGTCTTTAAAAGAGTTTCACACACACACACACACACGTATACAGAATTTCACAATGACCGGTGGAACTTGGAAGATCCTAACGTTCCGCACGTTATTTTATCTTGTAAGTTCACTCGTTCGAGAATTGCATTTCCTATTATGATAATCAATTGCGAAGTCGCGCATTTTCCTACACAATTTCTAGCTATGGTGCTTTACTTTCTAGTACACTTACAAAATTTCGGTACAATTGAGTATTTAGTTACCGGTTCACAAATTCTAAAATTCTGATAATTTATTTAATTTCTACACCGATTTTGTATAAAGTACCCATTCAGTACATTTTATTCAATCTGACATTTTCTGGACAAAAATCCTGAAAAATTTAATAATTATTCTTAATAAAGCGAAATGCAACAAAAATACTTTATTATTAAAATAATGCTTTACCTTATCGCTGTAAAAATAATACTGTAACAAAAACTTGTTTACTCTCGATTCATTCAAACGCTATTAAATTATTCATGTCTACCAACTATTTCTATAAAATTATTGTACACGATATATGTACGTTTGACGCTACAAGTAAAATCTGTGAAATTTTTAATATTTATATATTATTTCGCTTATGCTATACTAATTTGTGTACAAGCAATTTGCGAAATATTCGCGTTGGAATCCAACGCCGTGCATTTCTCAAAGGGAAATTAACGCGTAATAAAGCATAACGACGAGCGCAACGCGAGTTAATGAATCGGGCGAATAAATAGTAACACGTAGCATGCGATTTCTTGGAAAATGCATAGGCGAACCGGTTAGATGTTACGTGCGTCGAGTTCTCGCGCGAATTCCCTCGAGTGCGCTCGTTTTTGTGTATGTGTGTGTGTGCGTGTGTGTGCGTGTGTGCAATCGCCATGCCCCAATTATCTTGTCGGCTATGAATTACGTACGGACCTCCAGCCACGTCGGCATTCTCGGCAGGACGAAACTTTTCGTGCATTTCGTGTTAATTTCGCAACTGAACAGCTGGTGTCTTCTCACATTTTGGGGACGGCAGGGCGAGAGAAGTGCGCCAACTACGAACTTATCCTTCAAAAAAAAAAAAAAAAAAAAAAAAAAAAGGAGAAGCACCGAAATTCTCACCAGGACGTAACACGAAAAGTTCGATTCCGCGACACTTTTAATCCACCATCGTTTTGCGTTCTTGTCGCGTGCCGCGTCGCAATTTCCGATTCACCTTTAAACTTCCTAGCTTCCACCGAGATTTTTGTTCCTCGTAGAAATTTAAGTTTTTATCCGGATATTTTAAGTTCTGATAGCGACTTTAAAATCAAGACTAGAATCGAAAATAATGCAGAATAATGTTAAACTTGCTTTTAGAAATTTATCGTAGAAAAAAATTCAATTGTACCATAAAATTTAACTATAATTCCTAGTCATTTTCGGTACCAACTACATGTTCACGATAGAACTATCTATAAATATATAATTATTATTACCAACGTCACAGAACACCGTAACAATTATAAAAAATTTTCCAAACGTTTTTTTTCTTTATATAGATAATACGGCTTATTTTATCCATATTTCTACAATAACAGACCTCCTTCGTATAATAAATCACTTCCAAACATTAAATTTAAAAGTAAAAAGACATTATTATGTACAGCTAAAGTTTAATTTATATAAAGAAAACTGTTGCTTGTTCCTAAAAACAACGAAGAACGACGATACCAGCTTCATTTACCTTCTTTATGCGAGTCGGAATTTGCTAAACGTACTATTTGGGGCATTTGGGCGATTCTAAATCACGTCTAGTCGTCCGAGACTATATTTCGTCACGGCAAATTGATTCTGAACGCAATTATTAGAGCAGAACAATGCACGTCGCCAGCATACCAGCGCCACACGTTAACCGGATCGGCTTAATTTCTCTTTTTCTCGAATACCAGCCGTCGCTTGATGTTCAAGACAGAATTCGTCTGTCGTCAAACGACGTTTCCTGGCTCTGAAAACCAGGTTCGAAAATATTTCAGACACGCCTCGCGTGCCTCCGCGACGACGACGCGTCAATCCTTTCCACCACGAACTTTTAACCTTCTCTATATTTTTTCACGACTGATTTTCTTCATCTAATATAATAACAAGGAAATTGCTATTTATTCAAATTTTACTCCACGCCTGTTCTTCTATACTAACGTCGTGGCAACTCTTTCGATTACTTTACACTTACACAAAAATTAACGATATCAATGTGAAGCAATGGACGACCTATAATAAAAAAAATAAAGATAACTCTAAGACAGCATTAACTTTTTTTTTTAAGAAAGTATTTTATAATAAATTGGTTTATCAATATTTTTTAAAAACTTGCTTATAAAAGGTAAACAGTTTCCTTTTTCATTAAAGAAAGAGGCACGAATTTAATACTGATGATAGTTGCAAGGAAAGAGAAAAAAAAACGAAAAAATATAACAGAGCGGAATTAAAACACAAAAGCAGTTCGGAAGCATTATTACAGAATGGCAGCATTATAATTATCGTTAACTTGATTAAATTACTGCGTTTGCGTAGTTCAATACAATGATAATTCGGTTAATTATGAGTCTGTTATGACGTAATAATTATATTATGGACGCTGAATATGGATGAGTTGTGATAATAATCTCTGAAATGAGCGGATGTATGTATTTTATCGGATTTAACGCTTATCTAATCTTTTCGTGTGTTGCGTTTTAAAATCATACATACCATAAAATCAGACGTTAGACAGCTCCGCTGTAATAAATCGTTCACCGCGTATACTAGGAATTCTAATTTTCCCCATACTCTAAATACGTTCGTTACAAATTATGTTTATTCTGATTAGCGTCACTATTACAACCGTGTATAATCCGAATTATAATTATCAGAGATTTGCCGCATAATGTAATATTATGTATTTAATAAACAGATGGTACAATAATATGACACGACGACACAATACACCTAATAGAGAAATAATCTTTGACAAATATGGCAAAATCAACTTATTGTTAGTGTTGTTTAACAAAGATTGAAAATCGATCGTGAGAATTTCTTTCATTGAGGATACAGAATTTTTAAAAAGTAGTTCAAAGTAAGGCATCATAAATACGTAGGCGACACGAAATTTTATGGCATAATTAATCCAAAAACTTTATCACGTGAAAAACATTCGGTCTAACGAATGTTTAGCGAACCAGATTTTTAATCGCATTAAACTTCGTGAAATCAATAATTCTATTATTCTTGTCATATCTCTTTCTCTCTCTCTCTCTCTCTCTCTCTCTCTCTGCTTCTCGTTGCTCTTGAAATATTCGTATCCAGCTTTGAGCAAACGGAAGAAATCTCGCAACGATATAGAGAATCGAAAACGGGAAAAGCGAGCGTCATTCGGTGCGCCGAACGCAATGCGTTCCAATTCCGCAGCAACTTCTCTCTCGAGGCCTTAATTCCATTTAACTCGATACCGTAAATTTTCGCACCGTGTATACGTGGCGTCGGTCGCGCGGCACCTCGCCCAGCCCCTCGTCTCGCCCGGGCGTTCGTGTAAACAAGCGATAACGAGATACGACGATGACGCCAGGAGTTCAGGGCTTCGCCTCGCGAGATAATCTACATACCGGCGCGCGCCGGCCCGCCTAGAGGTGATTCAACACGAAAAGAATGATGGGACCCGCCAAAAATAATTCCGCCGAAACATTTCATTTACGTTCTGTTGAATTCCGCGAGAGAGACTCGGTTACTCCTACATTTTCGAGGATTTCCTGCAAAAAGCTCTGTTGAATGCCGCGGGTTTTTTTTTCTCTCAATACCGAACATCTTGGTTTATATAACCGTAACAATTTCTGTTCCATCGGATGTTTAAGCTTGTGTTGAATAATGTTTCTTTCCTCGGAAAAATATTGAATAAATACTTACGGAATATTTTAATTGGTTTCAAAATGTAAATCTTGATTTTCCAAAACTTGTATCAGTCTTCAATTTTACAACAACGAGACAGAATCTTTCGCACGGTACCAAAAAGTACGTCGCGGTAAAGGAAATGTGGGCGGCGGGGGAAATAAAAAGTTGACGAAATATAAATTTAATACAATCGGATAAAAGGCACACCTGCGTCGCTGCGAGAGTGCGCGCGCGGCTTTCCGTCTTTCGGAATTCCGTGCATTCTGGTTGCCGGCGGCGGCGGTATGGATGTGCGTCGCATGGCGCATAAATATGTAGATGGATATTATTCGCGGCTGGCAGCGCTTCGAAAGAGAAGCGAAAACTTCCGCGGTACGGATATAAACAACGGTTGTTGCGCGGCTGCGTCCATCCGAGACGCAATGCAATCCTTCCGAAAGAGCGTGAGCGAGCTTGTATGATGTAACACGCGCACGTTCCTTCGGATACGATAAGGCCACCGACGGCGGGCGAAAGCCGAAACGGGAGAAGGAAATGCGAGCCCTCGCGCGCAATTTTCGGGGGGATCCCGATATCAGGCAGCTAAAGCCGTAATCGCACTATAGCGATTGCGCGAATTGCGATTGACGCGCGATTGAGGATTACTTTTGATTCAACCGATCAGAGCAAAGTAGTCACTCAGGGGTTGCCACAAATTTTTAATCGTAAAATTTCCCGCGACGTTTCCCTGATTTACTGACAAAATTTCGAGATTTTCCCTGACTTTGAATATAATACATATTTTGCAATGTTTGTTGTACTTTTATCATAATACGGAAAATGTTAAAGTATTCTGTTGATCCAACAATGTAACATATAGATGCACATTTTCTTGAAGAAACGAATTTAAAAAAAAAAAAAAAGGTAGTCCAAGCCAATCCATAGAAGTACAAGGCAATATAAATTTATTTACAGCTATTTTATTTCCCCTGACAAGTGTGCTAAATCCCTGACATTTCCCTGACTTTCCTGATTTTTGTTGGCAACCCTGTCACTGATTGCTTTGCTCTGACTGATTGAAAAGCAATCCTCAATTGTCAATCACAATCGCACAATCGCTAGTGTGATTACGGCTTAACGTGATTTCTCGTCGCAAATTCTTTTTTCGAATCACGCACATCTTCCGGATATACGACGATGACACGCTTTGCAGACGTTTAAAAACATTAGGAAGCTAGAGAGCAAAAAGTGATTGAGATAAGCTAAAAAATATGACGAGAATAATTAATTAAGTTGAATAATTGATACAATTATGTCACGATCTGTCACTAATGTCGTTATGTTTCGGACATCAAAGTGATTTAGATCGACGTTCCCTTCGATAAACGGTGAAATCAAGGTAAAACGCGTTTAATGGTTTTTAGCAAATTGCCTTCTTTTCTCGAAGGTACTTTTGCAACTGAAATTTGCTTTCGCGTTTCGCGCGGACGATCTCAATGCCCCATATTTTCTAACTGATGCAAATGGAAAAAGTAATGGAGCGAAATAAGAACTTTTTAATGAAACCCCGTTTGTCTGTTGCGAAAGTAATTTAGTTATTGTTTCCCGTTTCTATTGTTATCGGTACAAGTCTTACGAAATGATCTTTCTTTAATTCATTCGTTGCAAAGCACGACGCTCGTCTCTCCCTTGCTATTAATAAAGACATCTCTTTATAATGGCAATGAATAGCAGAGCGTAAGAACTTTTCGCTTATGAAAACCTTATCAAATTCCGCGGTAGAATAACACATTCAACGTGAAACGTTTCTCAAATTCGCGAGTTTCATGTCAAACTTTAGCTTATTAAGTTCAAGTTAACTTTAAGTTACGGACCGTCTTGGAAAATCACGCGAGGCTTTTCGCAGCGCGCTGCAGAAAGACGCTATACATGTACAATGACGATGCTAAAATAATATTACGCACTTGGCGAACGTACATCGTGAAATCGATTCAATTATTCGTGGCGATGACGAGCTGTCGATAAAGAGTTTAACCTATGATTTCCGTGGAAATGGCAATGCTTCCTGACGAAATGACGGAAATATCGCAGGTAAACGAACGATAAGCAAGCAAATGCAATTTCTCGTTTATGTTAACGGAAATATCTATCGTCAGGTGCGAATTTCTGAACGAAAAGAACCACGTAGAAAAACATCATTCTGTTGCTAAGTGAATACTCAATTTGCTTTCTTCTTCTTAAATAATGGTTATCCTTAGTAAAGAATTTATTGTTTCCCCTTTTATTTTTTGACTCTACGCGATTAAAAATTTTAATGTTATGACTCGTAACTTGTCTTTTTAGTCTATTACTTTATGTTTGATACTAAGAGTCCTTTAATTACCTTATTTATTTATTAGTAAAGAATATTTTGTTAACAATAATCTTAGAATGTACCGATTACAAACATTAATTAAGTATAACTCAAAATATACTCAAAATAAGAATTTGCTTTGTTTTGAAGAATATTTGGAACTCATGGTCCGATTTGGAACTCATAGTTCCAATGGGACAGCATTATTCAACAAACAAGAAATTCTGATACAGTTAATGAGAAAAATTAATTCAATCAACATGAAATTCTGGTAGAAGTTACGAAAACAATTGTTCGATCGATAATAAATTCTGGTACGATTCACGAGAAAATCTATTGATAAGAAATTCTGGTAAATTTAACTAGAAGGAATTAAATCAAATTTATCCGATAATTATCGCAAGAATTCTAATTCGTCTGTTTTTGAACGGACATGCTGATTGTTGAATCTACTAGATTTCCAAGTAATCCAACCAAACTCTTTTTTTTCATTGTCATAATTTAATTAATATTTTACACTGAATAATCTCATACAGTATTTTATATTCATAACAGAGACAAAAGTACATGTCGATTTTATAATGTAAAAATTTTCCAAATTTTTTTGCAACTAAACCATAAGAGATTACATTCTAAAATCGAAAAGAAAAGAAGAAGAACTTGTCAACTACTAGTAGGTATCTTGTTATCATAATATACATACGATATCTCGTTAAATTTATGTAATGACAACTCAAAGCAGTTTACCTTTTTAGCTCATTACGCGCAAAAGCATCCAATTACACGTGCAAACTGGTTCACGTGTATCGATTAAATCACACGTATAAAAGTTACATCAAGAAAAGGAATTATAAAAAAAAACAAAGAAACTAACTACGTAAGCAAACTAGCTTTTACAGTCTCGATACTCTTAAGAGGCGACAAAGCTTTCAAACTAATGGCTTTTGTGTGAAACAAACGACGTATTATATCACACGCTTTCAAATTGGAAAAATTTTATCTCTATGCGTTCTGTAATAACCTATTATGCCTATTCTGGAAAATTTAGAATAGACAGGATGCTTTACAAATGTTAATCGAGTTGCGAATTCGAAAAGATGCATCAGGTTGCTGCGGGCGTACGTCTGATTCTAACGCCAGTGAAATCAAAAGAAGGCGATAGAACGCAGAACGTGCGGGAAAATTGCATTTGCATTCGCGCAAATACTCGATAGAGAGAGAGAGAGAAAGAGAGAGAGTAATTCGCATGCAGAAACATACTCGTCCGGCGCGATTAAAATTCTCAGCGCCATATCGCAGTTTGCGCGCCTTTATTGATTACGAACGAACATCTGGCTCGCGTTTCACGATCTGCACGGACAGCATCGTGAAATCTGCACCGCCTGCGGATCACAATCGATTTCAAAGCCGATCTTGATGCTGAAAGCCGTTTCATCCGGATTAAGAAAAAAGCTGCGCGAAAGCTGCATTGTGAAGGAAAGGAAAAAAAAAAAAAAAATATTTCATGCGTTGCGCGCGTAAAATGTTCCAACAAAAAAATATCATAATGAATCGACACGCGACACGAAGTTTGACGTTACTCGGGAGATTTTAGAAGCTGCTATGGAGTCACTCCAGTAAACCACTTCACTCTCTAATTAACGTTTTTCCAAATTAAAAGCGATTAATTAAAACAGCACTCTCCTCGTCGCTGCCAAGAATTTTCTTAACGAAGACAAAAGAGGCGGCGTAGACATATTTTGGGCGATTACGTAGTGGGGTTGCGTAATGTAAATTTTAAAGAACTGCTCTTGAAAGGCGCGGCTCGTTAACGAGGGTGAGTGACTTTATTTCGGTGCTGTTATTTCGGGCTGCGTAAATACCGAAATAAAATGTAGCAACCGAGAAGGCGCGCGAAAAAAATACGCGCACTTCCGCCTCGAAATACCATGTCCGATGTGAAACGACGTGATTTGCGGAAAAGCGTGATTTCGCACTGGGAAAAATGTTTTGTATAATACGACTTGCAAGATATTTTTTACCTTTTAATTGAAACAATTTTTGTTCAAATCGAATTTAGTTGCAATTTTTGTAAGTCATATCATACGATACGTTTCTCTCACTGTCGATACGCTCCTTTCCGTCTCATTTAACAGAATCGATTCTTGTACCATTCTAACTACAATACTGGTATTCTATATAGTAACATAAAAAATATTACTGAATAAATACAAACTTCTGTATGATACTTGACGGCTATATATATAAGTCTTGAAAAAGTTCCTTAATTAAATGAGATTATTAAAATGAATTTATGAATTTATGTCTCGCAAAATAATTACATTATATTATTAAATTTCCTGTTCTTTAACGAGAAATATGTATATGTATTATTTCTAAATCCCCAAGTTAACGTGACCTACATCCAGACATAATGCGCCCGCAAAAGATTAACCTCCCGTAATTAGGAAGACCTCTGACTGAGCAACATGCCAGCAGGATCGTCTTTATGCTACCACAGCTTCCAACATAATTACGACTAATATTTCTAATACTAAACTTTGATCATTTTAGCTCTTCTCAAGGATAATAGTGAGTTTTTCCGTTTTCACGAAAAGATAAATAAATTGAAAACTCGTCATGACCGACGTCTAAACGTGTCTCTCGTCAACAAAACATAAGGCTGGGTCCACAACCTCTCTTTAAGAGGCCCTAAGCCGTAAGAAATTGACCAATCATAGTTGAATGCGAGAAAAATAATCGACTGTGATTGGTCAATTTTCTTACGGCTTTACTGCTTAGGGCCTCTTAAAGCGAGGTTGTGGATCAAGCCTACACAGAGAGAAAAAAATGGTTGGAACAACCATAAATTAATAATTGTTTTGACTATATGAAATATAGTAACTCGAACATTAAATTATGATCATAATGACTATAATATATTTTTTAATTACTATTACCACATGTAATGTAAAGAGTAAGCGAATATTGGAAAAATGGTTACATTAACTGTAATTATGATTGCAATTACTATACATAAAAATGATTATTCTATATTTATCATCCATACTTTACTATACTAATATTTGAAATTATCAGAATTTATAGTACAATTTTTATACCGTTTGGTAGAAACTATACATATAAGGTCATTGTTACTAACATTATAGCAATAATAACTATAAAAATGATGCTCCTAACCATAATTATTTTACCATGCAATTATAGTCACAAATACGATATACTTTTCTCTCAGTGTATGGCATTTAATAGCGAGAGACAGATGAGAGAGATTTTGGATTGTCCTTTCATTGCCTCGATAACTATGCGGGACTTCGGTTTAACGAAGCGGGATGAAAGCTGCATTTGCGTCGAGAAAACGGAAGGTCTGCACGCGCACACGAGTCCATCAGTCATTTGCAATTCCGAGATACGAGTTCGCCGAACGCGATGTTCCAGTTGAGACGAGGCAGTAGGCTAGGAATTTATTGGACCGCTCGGGATGCGAGATTACTTCCACGTGGTGGGAAATTTGTCGTCCCTTCGCAGGCGATGGATACTCCATGAATTTCTCACGAGAATCCCGCGCGTGACGTATGATTTCGATTACGTGCACGTCGACGCATTGTTTTCATCATGCCCTCAGTGAATGCGAGTCGTAACGTCGACAGCTGTTGACCACAAATATGCGCACAAATTATTACGAGCGACCCGCTAATAAATTAATTAGCAATGCTTGTAATAATTTTAAAGTAATTTTACGGATAGATTCGCAAAACAACGAAATAAAAAAATTTAGTTAAGATTTAATAAGTTTGACTGAAGATTCGACAAGACTTTTCGAAGTTTGTACCGAAGTTTGAGCAAAGAATTAGCGGGAGAAAAAAAAAGAAAGTATTATAGCATTACAATGTGAAAAAGTTGGCAAATAAAAGTAAATTCTCATCGATTATTGCTAGACTGAAAAAATGTACTAAATTTTAAGAAATCATTTGTTTAAATAGCATCAATTAAATACTTACTAAATATAATAATACATTTATTTGGTACAAGAACCATTAATTTCATTTAACAATAATTGTTCTTTACTGATTTATTTGTCGTAAGTGAATGTTCAGTTGGCACATAAAATAAATATTTATTAAAGTTTTAGTGATTTTTTTCTCTCGCAGTATAATAACGTCTAAAATATATTTTTTATTTTTTTACAATTAAAAGTACACGCCGTCCTGTCGTTAATAATAATACGAATTATTTGGAAGCAGCGTGTAACGTTTGTAGCCTCGCGACCGTGGCAAATTAATGTTCACGGGAAATCATCGCGTTCACAGAAGTATCCAATGCAACAGTGTGCCGTGGTTAACGAGATCAAACCGAGAATGTACAGAGTGAGAGAGACTCGCTCTGTGAACTCCGATTCCAAACATTCGCCACGGTGACGGTGAATCGTCTTTCCACGTAAGATACATCATCAGTGCCGAAAGTTACTTCGAGGCGAACACGCGTGCACAGATCCCGCGGTATTCGAACACAGTACAAGTAAAGTGTATAACAGCGAAGATATTTCGGTGGTCGTGACACACCGAGAGAAATTTATAAAACGAGGAAACAGCGCCGTCAGATTCGAGAGACGGCATGATTTCGCGTTTGCCGTTGGCAGACTCGACCGATACCGCGATTTTCATTCGGGACACCCAGAGATGCGACTTTCATATATCGAGAGTGAAAAATATGGTTATCTCTCCCTTTGGGTAATCGTATTTTTATTCATTCGGTAGGGTAGAGCAAACAGGTGACAAATGTGAAGGTCGATCCTTGTTCGTTCGTGCGATAGAAATGCGGCCACTGCACTAGAAATAGAGACTTCAGTGTAAGGCACACAAAGTACGCGTTATTATTTTTATAATGTCTGTTCTTTGAATTTTCTGGCTATATCGAGGCGACTTTTCTTACCTATAAAATTGGATATAAGGGTCTGTTTTTTTTACTGCCAAGTTAGGGTGCCTTCCATTTGACGACACAGTCGATAGAAATGTCATTCTATCTTTACTTGCTTTCCATAAATAACAAAGGCAGAACAATACTTAGTTGATTTGTATCACTAACAATATAAGTAAAAGGCATCTTTTGATATATTATATATACTTTTGAAACTTACAGACAGATTACGTTACGTTTACGCGGCTCGATTTTATGCCAAAGTTATAACATTGATGTCATGAAACTGACCAATCATAATTATTTCTCTGAAGATGGAATGATATGATTGGCAGTTTCATAACATGGATAAAATCTTTTGAGTTTCCAAACTATTAAACTACGTTGTAAAATCGAAAACAAAAGAAAAATAATGTTATATCTCGTGATGACAAAAGAAATACCGTGTATAAGGCAAATGCTCATCTTTCAATCATTAATCTTTCAATTATCTCTTTTAAAATAATCAATTTTTTAAAAATAGGTAATAGATAATTAACATAGATGTTTCGACATCTTGAAACAAAATATTTATTTAATAATTTTTCTTTACGTCATACATGTTGCACTAAATATATAAGAAAACAGTTTTGAAGCACCTTTATCATATTTTATCATTTCGAAAGAAATGATGAGAATCTCTTTTAATAGACATCAACATACCTAATTAAATCTCGAGTAAACTTGAAAGAAATTGAAAAGTGCACGTTCAGAGATAGTAGGGAGTCTATTATTGATTCGAAAGTTTTTTTTTTCTTTTTCAAATTTTCCCACATGTGAATCCGCGCGAAAACCTGAAGTACATTTCTCCAGAATATTCCGTGTATGCGACGAATGAGTAAAAATGATACGAGAACCGGCGCAGGACGGCTAGAAAAGTTGCGACTGTGTATATGCGAAACGCATCTTCTACTGAATGACGTCGCTTGTAAAAGCTGGCGACGAAAACTCGCGCGAGCAAGCGGATTCGCTTCAGAGAAATATCGTGACTACCCGCTACAAACACTTATTCACACACACACACACACACATATCCACGTGTCACGGCGCATAGAAAATTTATGCTTCCGTCATACATTCATCAAGCGGGTCTCTTCATTAGAAAAAAAGATGAGTGATTGAAATTACGCAAAGAGGTCAACTATCTTTAAGGTTTAACATGACAACCTGCAAAGATAATTTTACACATTTAACATGATGTAATATTCATTCGTTATTAAATATTAAATACAAATTTTGAATGCAAATGATTCAATTAATTATTACATATTTTTGAGCTTAATTTCCTAAAGAAATCATGACATAATATATCGTTATACATTCTATATTTACGTAAATAATATAAAATAAGATAGATAATAACAAAAATTATTACAAAAAGTGTTATAATTTTATGAAAAATATAATTATTTTATACAATGTAACTTTATCTCTTAAATGTGTCATGTTGCCTTTAATCTTACGATCAATATAAACAAAAAAAAATATATTAAAGATTATTACCGTGAAAAAATAAAAAATATATAATAACAGCAAGACCGACAATTGTTCGGCGCGCAGTTTAGAAAGACTACATATATCAGTATATAAATTCACGTGAAATTATATGTGAAATTATACTAACAAGATCCACTGCTATAGACTTCGATTCATATTAGTTATGTTATTACATTGACGGTCCTTTAAAATTTAATATTGTAAATAATAAAATATAATTTGATACATTATCATTTTAGATCAAATTAAAGATTAAAGTGGTATATAAGATGCAGCAAGTTTAAACAAGAGAATCGATTTGCCATTTTAGAAATTTATGCCCAAAGTTCAAGCTTTCGGAGCAAGTAAATTTGCTTTCGCAATCTACTTTCCGTCCGATTGTGTTAACACTGCGAGTTTCCGTGTGTCCCGCAAGGAACGATCGACATCAAATCTTCTTCCGAGTGCGCAAAGGACGCCGTGGCAAATATTTATTCGCCACTCTTTTTTTTTTTTTTTTTCAGACGGACATAACGGTAACGGAAGATGAGGAATTTATCGAGCTGGAGTCACAAAATTTTGGGAAACAAAAATATTTCTGCTGCACAAAAATAAATGTTTGTAGAACAAGATCAATATTTAAGTGTAAACGTGCATCTCGATAAAAGAAAATTTGGAGGGAAATAACTAAACTGAAGAATACGTTTGCGTTTTGTTTTTCGATGAATCGCACAGACAACTAATACATCTCTCAATAAATTATTCTTTCTATTTTTCCAACCGTCCGATGAATTATTCAAATAGGAATAATAATGGAACGTCAACCTATATGCCGACTGGATTATAACTTCGAGTGATGATGAAATATTAATAAACAGGGCACAGGCAACGACACCGAGACATTCGTATCCATATTTCTGTCCAACATTTGACAACTGAGAAAACCTGATTTAATTCAGACTATTTCCAAGTCACTTTTAAAAATTAATTATATTTAATCACATTTAAACGTTAATTATAAAGATTATTGATACAGTGATGTCATTAGACTATAAGACTGTTCTAGATTTGTATCTGACGTTTATGAAATAAAATTAGAAATAATCTGTATAATCTAGATATTTTTTGTGCAAGCAATATTTCCTCCGAAATAAAGAAGGACAAAATCCGGTTTTTTTTCTTAAAATATCTTGTTAAAAAAGTATTACATTTGATAATGTAATGAGACGTTGAAAAGTAACTTTAAATTTTTTACGTTTTATAGTCTAAATTAGTAAAAAAAAATTTTGGTCTGAGCGGAAGGAATAAAAATATAATTGCAGCGGATTTATTAGAAAATCATAAATTCAAGTAAAAATCAATCAAGTAAATTGAGAATTTAGCAAAAATGAAGAAACGCCAGCGAAACTTATTTTCTTTTAATATAATAATGTGGAAACTCTCTTATCTTCTACAATTGCTTCTTTTTCTTTCTTTAAATGGAAATACGGTAGAAAAAGCATCTACTTACATGAGGTATGTTTGTCTTGCTTAAAATTTAAAAAATGTTTAACTTTGTACTTAAAATAAAATAAATATATATTCGGACGTTTTGAAGAGAAAGAAAACGAAGATGCTTTAGTGTAAGAAGTGCAAACAAAAAATGCGAACAAATCTATTAATTAAAATTCTAGTAAAAAATGGACAAATAAGAATTCAATTGTTAAATCTGTTATAATTCTAATCAAGATAATTTATAGATACTCAATTATGATGACCGAAATTCTGATATATTGATCAGACTCTACTAGTTCATTTTTTTTTTATTTTCAGCCAGAAAATTTTTTCAGTATAATAATGAGAATTTTAAACATAACGCGACAAAAAGCCGCGAGTCAAAAAACCAATACGCGTAGAATAAAACACCTGGTGCATTCAACTTATTAGCAAATATAAACATGCAAAAAAAATATTACACGTTCTATTACATCAAATACATTTTCCCAGCGATTATTGATGGTAACAGTATATTAAGAAGAATCGTGAGATAATGACAATGACCTTGTGACTGGCAATGTACCTGAAGTCATCAATTAACGATAGAGCCATCGATAAAGCTATATATGTATTCAGTTACGTCAATAAGAAATGTCCTGCGTTGAATGACGTCTGAATCGTTCTCGCGGATTATCAAGATTATCAATCGGAGGAAAGTAGATAAAACAAGAGAGATGAGATAATCCTTCATTTGCAATTAGAATAATTCTAACGGAAGAAGCAAGTCCTAATTACGAAAAGTTTATTTAAAATTCATTTCAATTTAATATCAACTTACGAATAAACGGTAAAGTTTATCTTCACCTCAAAAAGTCACGTAAAATTACATATAAAAAAAAATTAAATGTTTTAATAAAAAGTAACAAACGCGATTTTAGAAATGTAAATAAATAGCTTATTGGATGTGCCAAATAAATGAATAGTGTATAAATCTTTGTTGATCTCACATCCACTGGGTGTACAAGGAAGTTGTTAATAATCTAATACATTTATGCAAGTTCATAATTTTGCCTTGATACGATACCGTTATAATACCTTTATGTATATAAAGTTATGTTACGGCAAGCTATGCGTTATCTTAAACTTCTGTAAGCAATACAGTTTGTATAGTAAACCGTTTAATAATATTCTAATTTGCGACCAGTATATTGTTCCCCCAAGATATATAAGATACGGCCTTGGCCAGAAATATTGTATATTATAGCCACCTATATTTTTTCATTTATCTGAAATTCTTTTACCCCGCATTATATCCATCTATTGGTTACAGGCGTTACATATAAATTAAAAGGGTTCTTGAAATAAAGGATAACTTGATGGCAAATGATATATAAATCAACTTTTAAGCTAAAACTGCAAATAATGGTTAATAAACAAGATACTTAATATTTCCGGCCAAAGCTGTGTCTTTTTACGGAACATACAAATTAGAGAAAAAAATAACAATTTATTGCTAGATTAAATAACGATAATACTCGGATCTTATAGGTAAAACAATTAATGTTTTATTACTCGAGAACTTTTAGACGTTTCGATGTAAACCAAGCATATACATATATCATGCCTTTAATCTTCCATCGATGGTATCTAAAGATGGTATTCATAGTCAGATCTTAGGACCGTCTTAAGTACAGTCTTAAAATGTCATGAACTAATCAGAGGACCGTATTAGCACCTTAAGTCCGGATCTACAAAAGAGTCTTAAGCCTTAAGCCATAAAAAATGGACGAATCGTTGTCGATTATTCTCCTCGAGTTCGACTGTAATCGGTTAATTTCTTACGACCTAAGGCTTAAAACACGTATTGTTAGATCCGGGGTAAGACATCACTTAGGACAGTCTTAAGAATAAACTGCGAATACCGCCTCAAATGTGGCGGACCATCGATTTTAGATTCGAGAGACGCCCGATGGTACCTTTAGTGTTTTTTACGTACGCTATTATCTATGTTCGATCTGCAATACGACGAGGTGTATGCACACTCGTTGCATCTGACGTAAAAGGTCTATCGATCTCGTACATGCTGGTAACAGTGGGGAAAGTCGATTCGCGCAACTGGATCGGGAGCTCGATTCGATTACTGTACTGAGGCCAGTTGTTGCATTGGCACACCTGAAAGTCAACACTCGATGGTCACGGAGTCGCACCAAAGAGATGAGGGAGAGAATCCCTTACGGTGGCATCCACGCATCATCGAAAGTCTCTGTGAAGTTAGCACCTCAACGTTAAAAATCGGAAATTTTAATAACACAGGGTGTTGCCACAAATTTTTAATCGTCAAATTTCCTGACATCTCTCCGATTTTACTGACAAAATTTTGAGATTTTTCCTGACTTCGAATAATACATACTTTGCAATGTTTCTTGTATATCCAGCAATGTAACGTAGATGCACATTTTGTTCAGGAAACGAATTCCCTCCCCCCCCCCAAAAAAAGATAGTCCAAACCAATCACAGAAGTACAAGGCAATATAAATTTATTTACAGCTATTACATTCCTGACTCTTCCTGACTTCCCTGTCGCACTTTTTTCATTCCCTGACATTACCCTGACTTGCGGCAACCTTGTGTAACCTTGTATTGTTTGCACCCGCAATAGTTCTACAGTTCCTATGATAGGTTTCATAAATAGCTAACTTCCGCGTAGCACCGCAAGAGATTCGAGAAACTTAATTTTTTTTTTTACGGAATTTTACAATACTCGACGAGTACTACAGTTCCCGATCGATTACATTATATACAATAACAATAGTACCGGCCATTAAATAATTTGAAATAAATTTTTAAAAAAAGAGCTCGCACCTCAATGTTCAAAAAAATTCTTTTCTTCGCGCCATTTTGTAGTACTCGAAGAGTATAACAGTTCCCGGTAAGTTTCAGCGACACTACCCACCTTTTTAACACGTTTAAACCAATTTTTCAATCCGCGCGCTGGCACCGCACGTCATAAGAGTAAAGTGCCTCTAAACAGCCAGTACTGGCCGACTTTTCGACTTTTATCCGAACAGTAACGAATGAAATAAAAATGGAGTTAACCTCCAGTTCGGCACAAATACGCGACCTTATTGTTGATACGCCGCGATTATCCCGACGGAATGTCCGTGTATCGCGCGCTGATAATGGAATTATCGACCACGGAATGCGCGCGCGCGCGCAAGGCTTTGTTTTGCACGTGCATCATCCTGGCATTGCTGATCGTCGTTAGCGACAACGATAATGCGACTTGTCGACATCGTTGAGGAGCGTCGTCTGGATAACAAGTTACTGTCGCGACGTCGACATGCCTTGAAATGCATTGTGAAGTTCCCAAGACACATTGGACTTTCTACAATAAGTCATTAAAACTAAGCTTTAAGTCTTAAGCCGGGAGAAACTGATTAATCATAATCGATTATTCTTGTCAGATTATTCGACTCAGATTCTCAGTTCTTACGGTCTTAAGACCTCAGTGACGTCTTATTGTAAAACGTGAGTATCAATCGCGCGGGTTCAAAATCACAGATGAATACTGTTAAATTTATAGTGGCAAATTGTAATCGGTTTGAGTTATTTTTCATCATTCATAAAGATTGCTACTGCTACTATTTTAATAACCTCACTACCTAACCTCACATCTTAATATGAACGTTGTGCACTTTGAAACTATAAAACTACAGAAATTGATTAATTTATATTTTGACATAGAAATTAAAAATAACGAAATGTTATTTAACTCCAAGAGATTGGATATGTAACAGTATGGACACAATAATGAGTGAATATTAACGTAATTAATACATACGTAGTATTAGTTAAAAGTTTGTACTCGCGATTAGATTCACGTTGCTAAAAAATAAATAAATTCGATCACATGTGTAAAATTTCAAACCATCAAATCGCTAATTTATAATACAAAGCAAGTTCACGTATTTTAAAAGTGACATGTCCTTTTTTCTCTCACGAAATTTCCGCAACGTATAACTAAACAAGAAGACGTTAAAGCAAACGTGAATTATTCCGTCCATTGCATGCATAACAAAGCGCAGGAATAAACAAGGTGAACCGCGTTAATAAATATTTTACGTAATATCAAAATGCGAGCGCATTGAAGTTGAATGCAGTAAGCTAACAAACGCGAATATAATTAGCATCTCAATGCACCCAGCGTGAGTCAATCTGGTCTTAAATGAAGCATATTATACTTTGTCATCTCTCTTTGGCATACAATCTGCAGAATATTAAATTAAGTAACGCAAAAAAATATCTAATTATGTACACTCTAACGTTATTTTTAATAATACAGAGATCATCTCACCTAGCATTATAAGGTACTTTTCCGATCAATTCAAAATCCGTTTTTTTTTTTTTTTCCAATAATAGGAATTGATCTTCAGCTATCTTTTTTAGTGTAATTCAAATTAATCGAAAAAAAAAACTTTGCTATTAGCATATTTACACATTAAAAGCTTAATTTTCTAACAGTTCATCTTGTTATCGAAATCATCTTTATCGAAATTTCGTGTTTTTTTTTCTTTTTTAAGAAAAACTTGATTTTAAGAGAATATGTATATAAGAGAATCCATGAATAAAAAGTTATGTAGTAAAACACAGTGCTTTATGTATCTTTTAGATAAAACGAAAATTGAAAGAGTGCATTGTTCGGCGCATGGAAGTTGCTTTCCCTTTCATGCGACTTCTGACAAAATTCCCAGTTTCCTATCGATTACACGCGAAATCATTCCCTCGCATCGTCTTCTTATCTTTATTGCAAAGTTTGCGCAAGATCAAAGGTAATTAGGAAATATCGCGTCTTTATTTCAAGATTGAGATAAATTTTTAAAACCGAGTAATTTATAAAAATCCCCGAGTTCGACTCCCGGCCGAGATAATATCTTTCGCAATAAGAGAATTAATTATTCACAGACTTTAACATGTCACTCAACATTATTAAAATTGATATAAGATGCTTAAAGAGCATCAAAAATTGTTAAATTGTTAGTCTATTTAACTTGTGACTGCGATAGTTTAGTAGAGTAAAATTGCGTTTCAAGTCGGAAAATAATTCGGCGCGTTAAAAATCTACGTACGTAACTTATTATTATAAATGCACATACGATTTTAGAAGCACCCAAGATCCAGCCTGATCGTTAAGGCTCGTTTCTCAGCGTTTTTAAAAATGATTTTCGAATTGTTATCATAATACATGTCAGATTAACATTACCCATCAATCATCAAAAGTAAACACACGCACGCACTAACTTAGCTCTTCGTTTAAAAAATTGTTCCAAACGTCACAATTCAAGGAAGTGATTTGAAAGAATATCGTCACAATTCAAAAAGGGTGAGATTTTTTTATGTGTTGTACTGTCAAATTATATCGAATTCACGTTTTTTCTAATCATTTTTATATATTTATTAATTTAACTAAAGCAATAAAATTAAACATTTTAGCTCACAAGAAATGTGCTAAAATTTGATAAAAGTTACATTAATATTTATCAAGTTACGTTAATACAGATGTTGTTTGCTTTAAAACTAGCCACAGAAATGGATTGGTTTACATTTTGACACACATGGAAGTTTAAAACTAACAGAATCCCGTTTAACTCGAGAGACTGGTGGGTTGTCATTCATTGCTTCTTCGAGATCTAACACAATACGTGGAGTAAAAATAACAAGAATGATATATGTGATCATATATTATGTCAAGAATACATTCTTTTGTCGATACTGCTTGACTGGTTGATACTTTCCTGTCAAATTAAAAAGTATTTAGTTTCTCTCCCTTCTTGAGAAACTCAAGTTTAAAAAGTTTGTCACTTTCGACGTAAAGGGAGCCGCGTATTACCAGGGCATTCTTTCTCTTCGCATTCCAATTTCTCCTGCTGTTCGAAGTAAATTCAACGTGAACACTCCGATATTCGCGCAAAGTATTTTTAAAAATGCAAAAACCCATACGCGAACCTCGATTTATATTTCTGACAGGAAGACACGTCCCTCTTCTACCCAAATCTACCCCCAAAAAGAGCATACCAAGTCAAGAGAAAGTCAAAACGGTAATTTTCATTGCAAAATTTTCAACTGCTTCCTGACTCGTTGAGTCAATCATATCAAAGCGAAATCATTTACGATCTCTCATTCCCTCCGGGCGCCAAAATCGGTAAAGCGACTATCATCGGCGCGCGGAATCAGATTTGGGGGACGCATTGTGATCCTCGCGTTCGGCGGAGCGACCGAGCGTCGCGCGGAGCGCGGCGATCGTCCGCGCCGCGTCGGATCGGACCTCTCGCTCTCTTCGATCTGTCGGGCCTCCGACGACGGGCGAGAGCGAACGCGCCCCCGGATTGTCATATCGGGATATCGAATCGCGTGAGCGAATCGGCGGACGTGTAACCGGCGCGACGCGCGTCGCGCGTCGCGTCGCGGGGTATAACGTTGCTTCAGCCGTATGTCGGGAGCACCGCGGGGTAAAAGTAAATGGCGCTCCGCGCGTCTCTGCGAGACAACCCGATCGCCGTTACCTCTCGGGCGGCGCGCGGCGAGCGAGCGAGCGGGGCCCCCCTTGCGATCATTACGCCGCGGATAAATGGCGACGCGCGGTTTCCTCGCCGAAGCGGAAACGAGGACGCGGGGGAATCGGACGTTGGCGTCGCGGCGCGACGGGACGCGCCGCGCCGCGCGGATAGATAACGATTGGCGGCGCGTGGCACTCACCCTGTGTCCGGATTCCTCGAGCCGCTGCCTCTTGGAGTGAGGACCGTCTCCGTTGAATGCCATCCTCCGTTGTACACCGGGGCGATGCGTGTAGAACGGGACACTCGGCGCTGCACGACGGCGACAGCGATATCGGGACGACCGACGACGACGGCGACGATGACGACGACGGCGACAGCGACGACACGAGCGTTGTTATGTATACCCCTCGCGATACACACCTTTCAACACTCCGCGCCGACAATCCTCTCGTGCACGCGGACGGGAAAAGGGGGAGGAGGAGAGAAAATAATAATCGGTTAGGACACACGACGCGGCGCGAGAACAGACAAACGCGCGAGAGCGGCTTAAAGGAAACTGGATCTCTCGCCGGAGAGAGGACGTCGACGGTTCGTGCGAACTGGTAACCGGCTACTGCGACGCGCCCTGCCGGTGGCGCCACGGAACGCCCTCGCGTTGCGCGACCGTCGTTAAGCCGCCATCGTGCGCGCCGAACGTCGGTCGCGAAGTACCGCGTTCCAATTGGCTCGCCAGTAGGTCGCGCGACCTGCCACTCGCGCTCCCATTGGAGCTCAGAGATCCACTGAATTTTCATGAGAAGGAACGTCGAAATGCGCGCGACATCACAACGTATTGTATCGCGCGAACGAGATACGCTCTCTTTCCGATTGTGAATACGATTAATTTACTTACCAAATTTGTACGATGTTTTTTAACGAGGCATATTCAGATTTAAATATGTAGTGTCAACTGTTTAATTGCCTAATTTAAAAAAATGAGTAATCACTATAATTGTTAAAGTAATAAGAGCACAGTTTTTTTTTATTCAAATTTGAACTTATAGCGTCAATTGTTTAGTTGTCTAATTTTCAAAAAATTTAAATCTACAAAGTCAAACGTATGGCTTTCTATCAAAATAATACATGTTACATTCAAGATAAAAATGGAATTTCCAATTTGGAAAAGTTTTTTCATTAATTAAATTGCATGAAATTTTTTAAAAGATTTACTTCAGATCTAGAAAAAAAATATTTTTTTTTTATTTAAAACAATAATATTCGATTTAATTGAATAATTAATTCTTTTTAAATTCTATTTTGATAAAAAATATAAAAATTTTCAAACATAATCAAAAGAACGATTGTTCAGTATTCTTTATCGACGACAATAAAAAATTTCGAGGAGACAATCTGGGATCGAAAATGGGCTTCAATATGGGAGATAAATCACTTTCAGATAGATACAGGAATCTGTCTAACAACACCACAGTCTCCACCAATGGTGCTATCATTGTACGCAACGCTCCGAATATCACAATCTGCTGCCACTGATTCAGATAACATTTTATTTGTGGATTTTGAAAATCTGAATCTTCAGGCCGGAGATTCGGCTCGAAATCTGCAGTTGCAGCCATGCAATATCTAAAAAAAAACAAATAAGCGTCTTCAATTATCAATTATATAATAATACACAAAATTTCAACAATTGTAATTTTACTCAGCTGTTCAAACGTAACAGGTTTCGTCACTTTGACGTTCCTCACTTGAGTGTGACGTAGCTGGATGTTTCGTTTTATTAAAATGGTTTCTAAAGCAGCTCTATAAGCATGTACCTGAAGAAAATAAACAGTTCGAATAACTAAACTTGTGATGTTTTAGGGCAATTTTCAATCAAACTCCAATTAACTTAATCGGCAATATTTTATCAAGTAATGCGAATAAAGCTATTAAATTAATAATACAACACGAATTGTATGTTCGAAATTTTATCTTAAGCGGTTTTACCGATTCTCAATTAATCGCCGATTATTCTTAAAGAGAGAGAAGAAAGAGAGCCCTTAATGCAATACTCAACTATCAAATCTTCGTAGTTCCCAGTCTTCAATTTGTCGCAGTAGGTCTCAATAGCATGACATGCCACTTCTAACGCTGTGTAGGACAATTTGTGTTTTGTAAATGAAGATAGATATTTACTGAGTGGATATCCTTTTGGAACATCCGCCGGATTTCTAAATGTATCACATTATTTAATACAATCGTAATCTCATAAACGTTATTTTACAATGTATCTGTGATAAACATACTCTAACGTCAGTTTCATGTAACAACACCCTACAATACAAATGAATCTTGTCTCGCGCTGAGATGCGTAAAGTCTCAGCAACGTGGCCGCGAGATCTCCACATGGATGCAGCCCCACAATGCCAAACTCCGATTTTTTCTCACTTAAGTTGAAATTATCAGCGAAAATTCTTCTTATATCCCTGATTGTCCCTGATAGATCAGAGTTAGTATCCTCCAGTTTTATTGATATGTGCTGTGGCAGATTTACTGTCAGATCAGGCAAACGTTTAGATAGAGACACTAATAATTCCTTATCCCATTTTCTGTAATTAAAATCTAGGATAAATAATGTGGTAAAATAATAACAAGATTGCTACTAATAGAATACAATCTGACAATAATATTGTATCAATATTGTTATTTCCTACTGAATAATATAAATATAATATAAATAATATATAATATAATGTAATATAGCGCATGTTGTAATACATAACAGTTACATTGTTGAGTAAGAAATTATACAACATCGTAATGTTATCGTTTCCTTGTTTCAGTTTATCTTCTGCGGGATATATAATTAATACAACAAGATTATTTAGAGTAAAAAAAGAAATGCAGACTACCTGGCTTGCTGTGACAGTAATGCGTCTTGTTCGATACATATTACGTGTAGACCAGATTTAAATGCTAGAGATCTGGCTAAATGACCCACGCCTGCTCCAACATCTACAAGACATTTAGCATTGGACTCTCGTGCACAGTCTGTGCATTCCTGCGAAGATAAATCACACATAAAAATAAATCACTTAGGGTCTATAAATATTCCACATTTAATTCAAAGCAATCCCAATTAAGCAAAACAATTGGTCGCGATAACATCAATAACGTTAAAATGAATCATTTTTAAATCATTTTGACATTACTTTGATGTAATACCTTGATGTGACTCTGCGTATTGCTAGGAATTTAAAAATATGTGTAGTTATACCTGCGTTATCTGTCGAATCTCATGGCGTTTTTTAATTTTAACATGTTTTAAAAAAAGATTATATTTATTCTGTGAATTGTTATGTAATTCTTCACTTTTACATTCCAAGGTAAGTTTTTTCGAACTATTATCAGTCTTTTTCCGTCCATCGCATCGCCAGATGCTTTTATCATTTCGATGATCTCTGTTCAGCTGCAAATTCTTGGCAACTTGTCGAAGTGTGAGCAACGACAATGGCCATACGCGTGAGCTGCAAAACAAATTGCACATTGTCAATTAATTATAGACATTCTTCATTCCCGTTTGAATTTGAGATGTATTTGTAGACTCAAGTCTAATCTCCGACACGAATAATTCTAGTAATAACATTACATTGCAATAACATTGCAGTAACATAATGCGAATGTTGCAGCAATGTTGTGTTATGAAAAAGATAACAAAATTGTCACAAATCTTAACTTATTTAATCTCGGTTTAGCTCACTTTTCATTGTTTCCTAATTCTAAGAAAAATATCTGAATTATCTTCATTAATTTCTTCATCAATTCAGATTAACTTTTAATCTTCAGATTTACCTTATTTTCTATTCTTCCCTATTTTAAGGAAATTAAAAAAATATTTAATATAAAAAAATTAAATAAAACCGAAAAATTGAAGTTAATGTTAGGAAAAAAGAGGTGAAGAGCGAATTAAACCAAAATTAATAAAGTTAATTGCCCATTTCTACCATTACAGATTAACTTTAATCTCGATTTAATGTACTTTTTCTCTCTACCTAGTTCTGAGAGAATTAGAAAAGAATAAATTAAAATTACTCTACACATTCGTAGAAATGGGCACAATTCGAATTTGAAGTGGAATCGGCAAAACAATTCCCGCGCTTACCGACCGGCGTAAAAGTCACGCGCTTACCACGAGATGTCGCCAGCCAACCATTTTCCGAATTCGTCCGGCGACACGGTTTGCAAAGTGGCCCTCCAGCACCTCGGCAGTTTCCTCCACAATTCCTCTTGGAAGAAGTCCTACAATGCGATTCGCCAGATTTCGAGGTCAATAAGTATGCCTGTTCTCGAAAAATCAAGTGAAAGATGAACGGACGGGAGATACGTGAAGGATGCATTTAGGTGCGTTTACGATGACACATCGCACAACGTGTGTATGCGATTGGCTCGAAAGGGAGAGACGCGGTTCGGGAAACGTTTCCAGAATGCTGTGTGTGAGATTCCCTCCCGAAGCTATCATTTAATGAATTACGTACCACGACATACGAGTCTAACAACCAGCCGTACGTGTCTAACACGTTGAAGATTCTCTCGAGCGTTACGCGGGCCTTCGAGCAGGTTCTGCATGCGCACGTAACCAGGGGGGCGGCCATTGTTGCGTCGAGATGGCAGAGTAGCTCGCGTTGCTTCGTGTGATTTGTCGTAATTACTTGAGAACTTTTAACAAAAAATTCAGGGCTTGGGGCATGTATTTAGAATACTTGTATTTAAAACACAGTTTTCTCGCGATAAAAGTAGATTTTCTATTTCGTATTTTAGTGGCGTGCATGGAAAGTATTACGTATATTTTGTAATTAAAATTGAAAGGAATTGTAAGCTTTATGTATTTCATAATTTAAATAATAACATTAATCGTCAGTCTTAGTATTTAAAATACAAAATACTTTCATATACTTTTATATACTCTTCCATAAAATGTAAAATGCAGAATATTTTCATGTACACCGCTGAAATACAAAATATATGATACAATCGTATTACACAAATACTGTTTTCAAATAAAAGTATTTTAAATACATGCCCAGCCGTGAAAAAATTAGTAAAGGACTCTTAATATTCAACAACAAACGTATATAAAGGGCATATAAGAGTCTGAGTATTAAATTAACCGTTATTCATTTAAATAATATAATTGCAATTTTAATTAATATATAATATATTAAAAAGCATTACATGTTTCGACCTTGTATTAGGTCCTCTTCAGATGCGTGTTTTACAGATACAAATAATTTTTACGTGTAATCTTAACATAAAATAAATGCTTTTTAATATTATATATTAATTAAAATTGCAATTATATTATTTAAATGAATAACGGTTAATTTAATACTCAGACTTTTATATGGTCTTTATATGTATATGATTGTTGTTGACGAACTTTTAAATTTATGATTTTTCAACGTGCGCAGATTTACTTAACTACTCGTGTCATTTATTTACCCAGCGAAACTAACGATGCTTTTTTAGGTGACACCGAGGCCCAGTTCCATCAATAAAGAATCAAAAGAAAAGATAAAGATGCATTTTCTAATTTTTTGAATTAGTAACGCTCGTTACCGCCAATATAAATTAACTTTAATCTCGGTTTAACTTACGTCGTTTTTTAATTTTCAGAACTAGAAAAGAAACGAAGAGCAAATTTAACCGAGATTAAAATTAATCTACATTGGTGGAAATGCGGGTAAAATAGACGAAGAGAAAGATATAAAACCGACCTTAATGTTAATCGTACTTTTCCATTCAGGCCGCGTTAAAATTCGCATAATTTTACATACGTATATATTTTTCCTTTTGATCTATTATTATCGGAAATTATTAGAAAGTCACTCTCGCGCGCACGCGAGAGCCGGCTGATTTACCGCGAATGAAATGGAAAGTGTAGCACGCGCGTGGTACGCGAAAATTCTACGTTACGGTATATTTATAAATTCCAGCGCAAATACACGAGCATCCACCGGTTCATTTCGATCTCATAAAAGTAACAAACAGACGACCGTCCGTAATAATTCACGGAGCCGCGAGAACCGCGGGCTCTCCGCCGACGTGCGCACGTCAGTGACGGCACGAGTGATTTAGCCATGGAGAAAGTTTAATACTTATTATTATTCACGCTTCTTTGTGATTTATTAAATTGAGCGTGATGACGCCCGCGCCGCGGCGCTCGGAAAAGCCAACCGTTTTTAATTGATCGGGAAAAAAAAATTAATGGAAAGCGATTCTTTTTCACCCTCTTTTCCCTTTCCCGACAAGATCGATTCTCGCGCCGGTCGCCGGTATGTATACCTGTATATGCAGGCGTGAAGTAAGAAATCCGCTGCACCTGAAATAGAAAGTGCCTCGGGTGTAACATCAATTACCGGCAAAATTTTTCGTCTGATACGGCCCGCAGTGTGTAATTATATAACGTGCAGTTATATGCATTTTCCGCCGATAGAACCGATGCCCGCGGATGACCGGAGAGTGGCGTTAAAACTTCTCCTCTATTACGGATGGCCAGAGCCGCGGGGCGTTTTAAACTCCAGTTATATGAAAAACCGCGACGTTTTACCGTTCCGTAAATTTTGCCGGGAATAAAAGCCACCGGCGTGACTTTTACGGCTGCGTCGCGTCGCGTGTCAGTTTCGGTTGGCTCCGTTCTTTAATTAATTAAAACTCGAATTAACGCCTATGGTGTGTAACACTTTTGTAGGTGTAACGAAAGATTTTTCTCACGTTGAAAAACGCGAGTGAGAATTTTCTACCTAGTGAATTAAGGTTACCGCAAGCCGATTCAATCCGCATATTTGGTAATCGGATTACCGCTGCAGATACGTGCAGTCAAAATAAAATGAGAAACTTTTTTAATCAAGAACGAATCATCGAGTTGCAACAAAATTGTTAAAAGGTCTAAATCTTTATCACTTTTAATCCACTTAAAATCTAATCCTAATCTCTGCGTCATTTTTCTGATTTTATTTTTTCTATCTGTACAATCCATCCTAAAACTTTTACTATTTTTAGTGAAAAAAATACGTTGCATTTTAACAAAACGATTTTAATATTTTTAACCAATATTCTAGAAAAATTAAACGGTACACAAAAGTATATATAAAAATAATTGAAAAGTTTTGCTGAAGTATATCAAAAAATTTAGCTATACATACAAATCTGAAAATAAATTTGTTGTAGCTTATCAAATATCGTTATATAAAATACACATAATAATTATATAAACGTTTTGATAGAAGAGTCGATAACTATCCACCGATTTAAGCGTCCTTCATAATTATTTTGATGGTCCAAACAAAAAATTATCTTTAGATCTGTTATATTTTCAAATATTCGGAGTACAAATTAGTTCGGTCCGTTTTCCAAAAGACGATCGCCTCCAAAGACGAGTCATTTTGTCGAGACGGAATTCGGAAATTACCTAAGAGATGGAAAAAAGTAGTAGCCATTTCATAGTTCATTCATTTTGTTTTGAAACAAATGCATTTTTGAACACAAAAGACGGACCGAACTAATTTGTACACCTAATACTTCAGCAAAACTGTTCTTTCCACATGTATTTATCCGTTTATTAACTTGTAATCATAACTAGAACTCTATAAATTTTCATAACTTCATTGTTAGTTCTATTTTATAGCCATCACGCGAGATGCCTACAGAAAAAGCGAGCGTGAGAAAGGTCTCGATCATCAACCTAGTATGGATAACGACACTCGGCAAGGTCTCGTAAAAATGTCGCGTCGAAGGCACAATCGCATGGACGATGAGAACCGTTTGTAGGCTTTGTTTATTAATTATAAGAGCGAGCGTTATTCTCGCAACGTCCCACTTTATGGCACTTTCACTCTTCAACAGTTACGCTATTGCTCATGAGCGGATTGCTCTCGAAGAACTGTATATCGTTAGCATATAAGAGGATCGTATTCTTCGTGAGAACTAGGAGAATCAAATTCGCAATCTTTTACCGTCATCGCAGTAACAGAGAGTGGTCTCGCAATCGCGAAGACTACGCGACACCAGCCATCGTCTTCCGAGGGGAGTTTCCACGCTCCGCATGAATAGGCTCGATAGCAAGATGCAATAACGATGTAACATAATACGAAACATGCCTGTAACACGCAAGAGGTAAAATGTACAACAACGAAGCGCCGTAAAATTTTTCCTAGAGCTGATCTCGCAAATAGACTGATTTAATTAGATAAACATAATCGTGGTGGTCGTCTTGCAAACCGATTAGAAAGTGTCGTTTCTACACGCAACAGTTTTCCTAAGCAGACACATTTGTTGTACAACATTTCCTGCGATTAACATCGGCAGGATATCGTGAATTGATAGGTGATCTCGATGTTTAGACGAATGAAACAGTTGATTATTTTAATTACGTTTACTTTGCATAGGATGAGAAACTCGACAATGGCGAGATCTTGCTTTTCGCGGTATCGCTTTATTCTGAATAGCTTCCTTAACGGAAATTTAAATTTCACGACTGAATTGTGTGAAATTATTTAACATCGAAAATTGAGCAATTAACTTTATAATGAAAGGAAAGTTGGATGGTTATGTGACAATACATTTGTCATGTTAAAGGAGAAAGAGAAAAAAGAGAGAGAGAGAGAGAGAGAGAACGAGAGAGATGGTTATTTATTTAAGCGTTTTAGAATCAAATTCTTTCAAGCGCTAAAAATCAATATACATACGGTTGAGTCAATAAAATAAAAAAATTTAAAAATAAAGAAGATAAAAATTGAGAGACAGATAGCATGCGGAAAGAGAGAGAGAGAGAGAGAGAGAGAGAGAGAGAGAGAGAGAGAGAGAGCGTCTTCGAAAAACAGAGTTGACTGAGTAAACAGATTAGAAATGGTTAAGACACCATCGCATCACCCGCATGGTACCGTGGAAAAGTGATAAATCGTCCTCGCGTGCGAAATTATGTACGCTTAGAAGGACGTCTTAAGAACGATATCGTTTCCCAGCGAAATACAACGGTAAGTCAGCGTGAAATATCTTCTTGGCTCGCAGATCACTGACCGTCTCGGGCGGTCAGATGGATCCTGTATTTATCATCTTCGAGCCTGCCGGCTGCTATTCGGATCCGCTTACGCCGACATATAAGTGAAAGTTTCCAAGTAGGACGCGCGACGTCCAATCTCGATGTCCGGAGACTCGAATGCCGGAATTGGTGCCCGAAATTGATGAACATCGATACTAAGATATACGGAAAAGGAAAAAAAGATTCAACTCCTATCGCAAATTCTTTCGTAACTTTCGAAATTTTTACGACTCGCTTGTCGGTCGTCGGTCGTTCCTTGCGAAACGATAGATCTTTTTTTTTTTTAAGAGGAGTTAGAAAATAAATATATAGATATAGAAATCATCGCGGCTTTGATGATCTAATGACCGATCTGGAACGAAGCAAGTTGCGCAAACACGTACATGAGATGCCTGCGGCACACTGCAGGGCACTTTTGCAACTGGGGGAGGTCTCTAGCGGGTCATCCCGTTCAATTGCTTCACTGAATCTGCACCTTTCGCAATGGCGAACATGACTTATATACAATCTCCTGTGTGATTTCTTGCCAACGAGTTACTTCATACCGCCGCAGCTTCGACATCATGCTTGGAAAAATGTTTCATGTAATTTATCAGATCAGAACCATCCGTCACAAGTCCGTTGATGTAAGAGGATCTGAATTAATGTCAGGAATTATATGCGAAATCTTTTCTATAAAAGAGGTAAGAAAAACACAATTCTGCAGAATGTCACATTACTATTTTAATCCTCCGTCTGTAATTTAGGTGTTTTAAAACTCAAATGTTAAAACCTTTGTTTAATAAAAATTGAAATTTGAATGAAAATAGGGGAAAAATGTGAAAATTTGTTTAAAAATGTATATATTAGCAAGAAAAATTCTGCCCTTCTTTGTATAAAAATTTTGAAAAAACAGATTGCTAACGGAAGATTGAAATATTTATAAACGCACATCTTGTACACTTTTTTAAAGACATAATGGTTCAAAGTTATAAAAACATATTTTAAAAGTGCATATAGAAAGAGAAGATTGATCGTGCGATACAACACGATTAATGTCGTTCCATCTGCGATGTTACGCGTTTTATTGTAGAACATATTCTCTAACAGGAATAAGAAAGGTTCTCTCGCTCTTCTGCGAAATCAGCGAAGCTTGCGTTTTCGTACAATAGAATTCGTTTGCAAGGTGCAATCTGTACTGCTGTCTACATTCATGAAAGTCGGTGCGACTGATAAAATTCTAGGAGAGAGG
Organism: Cyphomyrmex costatus; assembly: GCF_001594065.2. Lineage (NCBI taxonomy): Eukaryota > Metazoa > Arthropoda > Insecta > Hymenoptera > Formicidae > Cyphomyrmex > Cyphomyrmex costatus. Next base: position 905,300 of record NW_017276833.1, on the reverse strand, counting down.
CAAGATCCACATTAAAGTTTAGAAATGCTAATGATATTATAATTGCGACAGCCTTAATTGTAAACGTCCATCAAGATGGATCGTTCGTGAGCAAGAGCCATCCAGCGCAAATTATCATCAACCGATTTGGAGCGACATCCGATTCGACCTGCAGATATATCTTTTCTCGCAGACACATAAGGATTACCGAACGGATCGGAAACAATCACTTGTCTCCAGGAAGTCGTAGTTTAGTGAGGCTCAGTACCGTAGCGAAAGTAATCCGCCACCGCTCCCCTCCGGTCTACCGGCATTAAGATCCATTACGTTCTTTCACCGAATAACTCCTGGTTGAGACGAGGAGGAAAGGTGAGTTTCGGTTTCGATGGGCCTTGGAGGTCGTAGAAAAGTGAGGACGCGCTTAGTATAATAGTCCCCTCCTACGGTCGATCGCGTGGTCGGGCGGATTTGAAGAAAGTTGTCGTCACGTATGCGAAGAAGATACACGTCTCCTCTTTCTTTTTTCCTCCACCGTTTCCATTTACGTACGCGTCCACGTGTATAACAGGCACGAACGAGGAGCGAGTGTCTGAGGAGAAAGGTGCTGCTCCAACGTCTTCGATATTAGAGAGGAGCTTCATGAAGAGCGGTGGCCGCCGGTGGTGGTGGCACCGGGTAGGGAGAAACGGGCCCCTGGGCCCAGATCTGTCCTCAGTTCCCATGCGAGGTTCCGCTCGGTATCGTTCAGCCAAGGCACGTCTGATCGTCTCGAGCGGTGTCATGTCGCGAGTCAGCCGCCTCTAACGCGAGGAATTTGGCCGGTGAGAAGTGTGTGTGTGAATCTCCCCCACGAGGAAGAGCCCGAGAAACGATCGCAGCAATGCGGTTCGCCAAGCTGGTAATTATAACAGGGCGCGAAGAGGGTGGATGGACCGCTTGGATGGAGAAACGCTTGTACTTTCATCGTAATAAGCATGTCGCGCGCGATACCGGGACCCCCCGCGGTATCTATCATTTATAATCAGTGAGCGTATCGACTCTCACGCACGAGGGAAAGTGCTCTAATAAATCGTAGCAGACGCGACCGGCAACGATACGATCGCTAATCGTTCTGCGGAGATCAACGGCCGTTTAATAGCGATTTACCCTCGGGCGGTCTTGCGACGCCCGAGGCGGACGGTTTTCGTGTCGAAAAGAGGTGCTCGCGGGGCCTCGTTCGAATATATTAAACCAACACCAAGAGAGGCACCGAATTCTCGAGGTGAAACGCGCCGATCTTAAACTTTGATTCTCTTTCTCTTTTTCCGTCACCCACTTCTTGGTGGATGGACTTTAAAGGATTAATCGAGTACGTGGATAGCATCCTATTGCATGGAATGGTGTTTTTAGGATCATAGGAAAGAATAGCGACAAACTTTCAATAAGAATAAGTCGCTTTGATTTACTGTATGCAGTTTTGAAATACTATAATATATATACTTTTATATAATACAGAAATATTATAATATTATTACTATTATATTAAAAATTGTATACATATACTAGAATGAAAAATTTAATGAAACAGTTAAAAGGTGATAAAAAATGAACAGTTTTTATTTTTGTTTGATAAAAATAAAATTATTATTTTATTATTATTTATTATTGTATCATTATGTGTTTGTTTAAAATCAAGACCAAAGACTGTCAGTAGAACATATGAAAGCTTGCAATCTTCTAGTAGTGGAAGTTTGGGATTCGAACGATTTCAGAGAAAAGAGAAACATCCGCAAGCTGTTCTTGCCATATCGAGAACATAGTCATGACTGGGAATCGCTTATCAGGCTAACTGTTTCTTGATCTTGCTAGCATACCAATCGATTCAAAGCCCGTTAAGGCCATCAATGAGTTTTCTGGTTATTAAACAGGTTACTCGGTTATCAGAACGCGTTAAGTCCACCTTCTTGAATTTACCTTATCGTGTGTGTCGAAAAACTGACAAAGCGACACATATGCTGCTTACTTTACAGAAAATCGAATTATTAATTTAAAACAAAATAATTAAAACTTTATTAAAACCTGAAGTACAAAATTATATTTGTACCGCAAATTTTTAAGTGAATAATATATACGTTAGTTTTATCAGACTGACAATATCGCAATGTAAAAAGATGTTCTGTCAACTCGCTGATCTCTTTCTCCTTTCAGAGACTTCTCACGGCGACGCTCTTCGTCGTCGCGACCCTCGCCAAAGAGGAAAGCTCGTCGTCGAAGAATCGCGACAAACGTCAACAACTCGCCTTTCTACGAAAGGCGGGTCGTCTGCCGCCATATGCGGTGCAAATGGAACCGATAGTGCAATATTCTCAGAGAGATCCTTTGTACAATCCCTTGGCGAGCCCGAAGAATGACGATTTATATGAAGAGACTCCATTGAGCTATTATCAGACGGAACCTGAGCCGATTATCGAGATTATCATCAAAGAATCTAATGAGACTCTCCCAACTCCGGCGCCGCTACCACTTTCTTCTCAACCGCGACCTACCAAGGAACCCATCCAAGTCTTCTACGTAAAATACGAGAAGAAAAAGGGATACGGTGATAAAACTCGCGTAGTTTACGATCCACCAATCCCCGCTCTAACACCTGTGGAGGAGCACGAGGAAATTAAGCCGGACAACCCAGCACCGTATGCAGAAGAGCCGACGAATACAGTGACACCGGCACCGCCTCCGGAACCATCGACGACTTTACGCGCCATCATTCGACCCGATAGCGAAGTGTACCATTCTGGCAGTAGTGGTATCCGCGTGACTTTCGGTACCGAGCAAGTGCCACCCAACAATCATAACAAGCGTAGCGATCTGGATACGCCTGGAGGCAGCACTCAACAGCACGTCAGCAAGCCAACAACGTCGCCAGGAGCGCCGAAGAGACAGCATGGCCCTTATCAACCGCTGCAGCCACCGCAATCCCCACGAGTGCCGCCCGCATTTCCGCAACAGCGCATTATCAATTCATTTCCACCGCAAGCGCAAGCAACGACATTTTTGCAACAACAACAACCACAACAGCAGCAGCAGCAACAGCAGCAGCAGCAGCAATTGCCGCTGCATCATCAAACGTTCCCACCTCAGCAATCCTTGAGAAACCCACTACCGCCACTATCGCCGCCATCGAGACCACTGCAACGTCATCCCATAACTATTCAGGGTCTCCCAGAAGTACAACAACGCGCGACGTTCAACAATTTTGGCCCACCACCACATCACGTCAATATCAATCATCCGCAGCAACCGGGATTCCCATCTGCGCTGTCGGTATCGCATCAAAGCGTTCAAGTACAGAATCGACCATTGTCGTTGCTACAAAATAATTTTGCAGAACCGCCCAGTCAGCAACCATTACTGGTCAGATCTGGTGGTTTTAATTCGGAACAGCAACAGTTATCCAGACAGAATGGCTTCAACGTGGAGCTTCCGCCGCAATCTTTACCCCAATTTAAACCGCAGGAATTGGAGAAACAACGTTACCACGAGCAACGACGACAGCAAGAACTATCGAAGCAACGGGAACATCAACGACAGCATGAGCAGCAGCGACATCAAGAACATCAGAGATTCTTGGAGCAGCAGAGACAAGTCGAGCAACAGAGATTGCTGGAGCAGCAGAGACAACAGGAACATCAGAGGCAACAAGAGCATCAAAGGCTTCAAGAACAACAACGATTGCAGGAACAACAACGCTTGCAAGAACAACATCGGCAGCAGGAGCAGCAGCGATTGCAAGAATTGCAGCGTTTACAGGAGCAACGCAGGCGGAAACAGGAGCAAGAGCTCAAGTTTCTTCAGGAACAACAACGATATCGTACGCAGCTTAAGTATAATCAGGTGCAGCTTCAACAGCCGCAATTACAGTCACAATTGCAACCACAATTGCAGCCACAATTGCAGTCACAATTATCATCTCAACGACCAGGAGGTGAAATCTTCAAGGCCGTGCCCAAGCTAGAACAGCATTACGCGATCCAAGAAAATCCTCTTCATCCCGGTCCGTTTCCACCAAATCCCACGTTAGTTCAACCAACGGCGTTTCCCGAACTTTCCCAAAACCAGTTTGTATCCCCGCAACCGTTCAATGCCCTTCACGACTCCCAGCAACTGTCTGGAAGTTTAACAAATCATTTTATCTCCGGTGACGGTCTGCAGCAACAATTAAACCAGCGCTTAAACACGAAGCAGTCTCATCAAAGTAGTCAGCAAAGCTTCTTCTTGCAAACGCTTCCGGCATCGCAACAACGACCGCAAACGACCGCAACGACCACTTTCACTCAGCAACAATCGATATGGGGCCGGCCATTGTTCCAGAATAATCCCTCGCAGAAGATCTACGCGACCCCGGTCAGTCCTTCCGAAGAGTTCAACTCCCCGCCGACCGCTAAAACGTTCTTACCGACAACTACAAGTACGACTACAACCAGCAGCACTACGACTACCGAAGCGTCGACTAGCACGAAGACGCTCTCGCCGAATAAGGTGGCCAAGATCAAAGAGAACATAGCGAATCTACCGGACGAGGTGCCGGATGACATCAGAGAGCAGCTGCTGAGCTCTGGTATTTTAGGCAATGCCGATATCCAGATTCTTGATTATGACAAGATCGGCGACATTCCGATCGACAAACTGCCGCCGGAAGCTCTGGCGAATTTCTACGGTGCCGGGGGCGGTGCGGCGATCGCCGCCGGCAGCGAGCCCGTGCCGGCGATCATCAAGAGGCCGTTGAAGACAACGCAGAAGAAGGTGACCGCCGCTGCCAATCGCGGTGGTAACGCGACCAAGTTCGAGCAAGCCACCTTGCGGCCCGGTGGCGTGGAGATGAAAGTAGTACGCTTTGATCCGAATACGGAGCAAGGCCGAGCCGTGGCGGAGCAGCATATACGGGACGACGCGACCCGGCTGGAGCCGGTGACCGTGGGAACGCGCGGGGATGCCTCGCAGTACAATCGTTATTTGCCGCTTAAAGTGAGCGGCGCATCCTTCCCGATACCGGACGTGCCGGAACTCAACGGCCGTAAGATCTCGAGCGTCGTGGTGCTGGCACCCGTCGACTACGACTTTCCCGGCGAGGAGAGGGAGATCGCGGAGTCTCAGCGGCGCAGCAGGAAGACCGGCGGCGACGCGCAGCCGGTCAAGTTTCTCGCCGGAGACACCCTCAAGCAACTCGTGAAGAAGCCTACCGCGGAGAACTACAAGAAGTGGCTCGAACAGGAGAGCCGCACCGAGCCACAGAGACAATCCGTCGTACTTCTGGTGACTATGTAAGTATTAAACGTGATGCTTGTACGCGTAATAAAATTGTCGTGATTCATTTCCTCTTGACGCTTCAGGCACTTTTAGATATCTGTTGCTTCTCCAGTGCCGCTTTCTAAAAAAAATCGACACGTTACATCACCGTATCTGCATTCGCGATGGAAGAGTCGATAGATTTCAGATGATTTATTTTATTTTCCGACTTTATAGATGATTATCATGTTTTACTGATAAAATAAAAATTTCTTTATTTTCTCATGAGCACATCAGACCTCCAAGGGATGTCCTAAAGACATCCAGAGGACGATCTACATCCTAAGGACGTCCCTCGGCTAAAGTGTGCTCTGTGTGGGTTTATCTTCTATTCTATTTTTAATGAAATAACAATTTTAATATATCTTTTATATTTAATTTCTTTAACATTATTATAAGCAGTCACTAAATTCTTTAACATCTTCCAAATTTATAATTTCGCAGCAATGATCATCGTACTTGGAATTTTTTCTATTTTCACGCTGATCGACTATTCATTCCATTAACTTTTTATTCCCGACTGCTGCCAATCGAAAGTTGGCAAAAACGGAGGGAATGTGCGTTTCACCGAGGTCGTAGCTTTATTACCCTAGTTCTCAATGGCTATACGTAGTTTATTGATTTCAACTTACCACACACGAGCTTCTTATTAACTAAACTTGGTTTAAAACTTATAATTACACTAGTTTACAGCAAAAAATTACTCTGCGGACCGGACTACGTGTCTCTTATAAATTTTTGGACGCTGAAAACGATGTCGCAAGTGAAAAAATTCTAGCATGTCAGATTTCCAAGATAATTGAGGTTTAATACATAAAAAATGGTTTTTATGGCCACATTTTTAAACATTTTTTTAGTAAGTGCTTCCATTTTCATAATGGAACAAGCAATAAAAACATGATAACAAAAGAAATCTCTACCCAAAGAGTAATAAAATAAAAGTAGAACTTGGCAATTTTATGAAGAAATAAGTATATCATAATTTAAAATTAAATAACAAAACAATTATAAGTATCTTTAATCCTTCATAACGTGGCTAAAAAGTAAAGTAATGAATAGAAAAAAGCATTTTAGGGGAGATGAACAATACATTCATAACTCCTGATCGAAATTTCAAGATAACGTTAACCTTCTTTATAAAAAAAAAGATATTAAATGTCACCAAAAAAACTATTTTTTACATATTAAACATCAATTATCTTGTAAATCTGATGTACTAGAATTTTTTTGCTTGCAGCATCGTCTTCCACATCCAAAAATCTATACTAGGAAACACAAAGTCTGGTCCCAAAGTGATTGAAAAAAAGAATTTTTTGTTAACTAGTGTTATCATTAATTGTTCTGTTAATAAAAAGAGGAAGAAAATGCTATTATTAACTCGATCTTAATACACACGTTTGGATCATTCGTGCAAATTTCTTCAATAAAATCGAAGCATCAAGTAATTAATGATGACGTTTATATACACAATGAATTATTTAAAATTAACAAGAGGTAAGAATGACCTCTCGTGTGTATTAAATGTTAATATAAATCTCATCTTGTTGCGTATCATATTATAATCGACGGTTCGTCCGTCTCGTGAATCTGCTCGAAAGTCGAGGAATTCGCGAAGAGGCTGCGCGCTTTCACTCGGATTCACTGCGATGTTTTAGGCCGAGAGATGGTGACGGTCAAGGTGACAAGGAAATCTTCATGTACGACGTGACCTCCGGAGCCGTTAGCAAGCTGGCCGGTGATCTCTCGACAGCCTTCGTAGACGCCGCCGAGAGCAACTCCGACGGCACCGATTCTATCGACGACTCTACTTTCTCGACGTTTTAATTAGCTCTAAAAGCTATTTCTCGAAATGTTTAAAAATGTTTAATCCACGTCCGGATGCAAAGTTTCTTTTTCGAGAAACCGTACACAACGTGGTAATATATATTCAAGATTTTGTCTATTGCGGATAAAAAAAGCTTTTTGCATTACAATATAACGTACGTCTCGAGTGGAGCATTAATTGAATCGAATTTAACTTTATTGTCATTTCGTGATGAAGGAAAAAGAATTGATTTAGGTCTGTATGTTGCTTACGCGATAATTAATGTCAACGATTAAATGCTGATGTAAAAGAACGACGATTTTTCGGCATTGTGTGATTTGTTTTTTTATGTGATTTGGGCAAAAATGTAGAAAAGAGAGTAAGGGATTTAGAATGAAAGCGAAGAATCGCAGTGTGGCAAATTACTTCGAGTATCCTTGTAGATATCTTAACTACCTATGTATTATTATGTACATATAAGAATAATTTTGTACTTTTTATACGAAATAAAACGCAGTCTTTTTATGTTCGCATATTTTGCATTATGTATGTCCGGGAGTTAGAAAAATATTATTTATGGTATTTATACGTACAATTATATTATAATAATATGTAATATTAAAATTATGTAATAATATAATATTAAAATCTTCGCGAAATCTCTTTAATTTTTAAATAAAATAAAAAAACGTTTGTTTAGTTGTGAAAAGAATTATGAAAAGAAATTTTTAATTATTAACAAATTTTTTAATAAAAGTTATAAATGTATAAAGGGTTGAAACGTCAGCGTCACCGCAAATCAACGCATGAGAGAGCAAATCGAGCACGTAACCACGCGTAACTTAAAATCATGGAGGGCAATCGACAGCGTTTTCGAACGAAAATGGCATGATAATATTGCATAGACGAATAAAACGTAAATCGAAGGTGGAAAATCGAAGGTTTCATCGATTCTGGGAGCGTCCCATACTTAAAACGAGACCAACTCATGGAAACTGAGAATATTTAATACAGGAGCTCCGCTTGTATGATCATGAAACCTACTTCAACTTTATGAGAATGTCTCCACAAACTTTTGAAGAGATTCTTTCTTTGGTTGGTCCATTATTAATGTGACAAACAACAAATTTTCGAGAGCAATGGGAAGTGTAATCAATACAATGAGAATGTCAAATATAATTTCCAAAAATATTAAAATATGTATATATTTTATACATTTTTGTACTTATAATTTCAGTGTGAGGATTTGACAAGTACTTTCATATTTGTTGTGATAATAGCTAACGCAAAAATAATAGTATGATTACAACAATTACATACTACATAACTACAAACAAAATATAAAGAATATTTAACATTATAGTACAATTAGCTTTTAGGCAAACTTACAAAAATTATTTTACGCACAGCCTGCGATTTCTTAAAATAATATCACATTAGGTAGCTATTTATTATTGCATAAAAAGAAAATAAAAATATCATAGCACATAACTAAATATTACAAAGCAAAGAAATTGTTTTTTTCTTTAGTTTTTGAAGATTATTAGGTTTTTAGAAAAAATAAGGGCTATTTTGTTGAAGAACTGCAGATAAAAAAAATATAACATGAAATACATCACAATATACAGTCAAATATTACAACAAAAATGTATTAAATCAATTTAAAATCTATCTCTTTTCTCTCTTTTTTTCTAGTTTAATTATTTACGAAAGAGGTTGGTCGAGAAACCAATTAATGTTTTGTTTTCACAATATGTCTAACTCATCTTGTATCTGCATTAAGGATTCCGTTATTTTTCGTATTAAATTCTTCACTGCTTTGTTGGAAAGTGTCCTCATTTCCGACTCTAGATATCTCATAAAAGATCCAATACGATCAGGCATATCAGATTCTAACTGCTGTTTACAAAGTACTTCAGAATCTTCCGTCAAAGATCCTATAGGCGATATTCTTTTTTTTTCTTTGGTATAGAAGAACAGCTTGGTGTTTAATCCATATCTGTTGTAGAACGTTTGTTCTTTGAGAGATTGTTTATCGTTCCATAATAAGATTATTTTTATTTTTATTTCTGAAATAATTATTATCCGCTAATCCGTTATAATTTTAGTTGAAAGTATTTACAAAAACTATTCTCATTTTCACTTGTGATTCATATTAAAAAACAGACTCATGGTATAACTAGATAAAATGATTACTTGATTATGATTACATATACGATTAATCAATTATGTGGTTACATATATTGGTCAATTCATAAAAATTAAAAATATTTATTTATGGATTTATACAACGTTATAAAAACTCACATTACAATAATAACGTTTGTCAGTCTTGTATTTTCATAGAAAAATATTATTTTCTATGAGGTGTATTAACATTAAATAATTCTCTAAGTTCTTATAATTTAATATTACGATAACAAAGTAAATAACTCCTTATATTAAAAATATCAACATTGGTATTAACATTAGTAATTTAATGAAAAGAATTCGTGCGGTTATTGGAAATTACAATGTAATGTAATAATTAAGTTCTAATGTTAAATGTATAGGTATATTTCCAAGCTAAAGAACTACACATATATGTACGAGATAAGACGCCATGTTCAATCTTGGTGAAAATCTCTGAAGTTGACAAAAATTGAAATAAAATCGTGATGCTTCTATTCAGACTGAACAAGAAAAATCAAAGCAAGATGCCAGTTGTCAAAAATCAATTAATGAAAGCTAAAAATGTTTAAAGTTGAGATAAGTAGATTTGGATTGTGGCTAAAGAGCTTTAATTTTGATAAAATCTAGAAACACTTCCTCAAAAGAGTCGAAATAAAAATATGTGATATTTGCCCCATTGAAAGTAGCACTTACGATAAATTCCACATGGAAAATCAAATACGTGTTCACATATTCTACGCAGACCTTATTCACATTACTAATAGGTCGAATAATGTGGCGTCGAGTGGCTCACCACTCTGTGCGATTGACTCGCGATTTGTAGACCAGAGTTCAATCCCACGTGCGCCCAAACGCGATTTTTCGCGTTTAATGAGCCAAAAAATGGCTCCACCTGGTGATCAAAACATCTATGATCATCAACGCCGTTCGGATTCGGCGTTAAACTGTAGGTCCTATACATCAGTACTACATCAGTAGTATACATATCAGACCTTATTCACATTACTTACTAATAGGTCGAATACGAAATACGTATAATTCATTTACGTATGTACCGTAATCACATCTTCGTAAGAGATAAAAATTATTCAAATGGATACAATATGTATATTTACACGCACGCGGACTCACTTTTCTGCACGTAATGTGCGTAAACTTAAATGAGAAGCAAAAATAATGCTGGCAGGATTCGCAAAAAGAAAAGGAGGAAGAAAAAGGAAAAAAAGAAGAGAAGAAAATAATAAAGATACCTTGTTGTACTCCCAAATATTGTTCATCACATTTAAGGAAATAAAATCATTTCTCTTCGTATGCTAACAACAAACCGTTGTCGCTTTCGCACATGTCACGATATTTAATATAACTTAAAAACGCAAATTACAAGTCCGCTGTCTAAGGAGGTAACCATTGTGTATAACAAAGTACATAGATTTGTTTTTCTCGGGCAATGCAAAAATTCACATTTAATTATTGTATAGACTCTTATTTTAATTAATAGAGACCCATTAAAACGAATGACTAACTGTACAAGGGAAATTCTAATAAGTTTCAAAGAAAAAGGTTTTATAGATCAACTCACATATAGAAAACTATTAGTCACAGATGGTGTGTTGCCGAGAGCTTATGGTCTCACAAAAATACATAAGACAGGTTTTCCTCTTAGAATGATTGTGAGTTGTATTAATAGGCCTATGTATCCTTTCTCTAATTTTTTTTAAAAAATTATTGAAAAAAGTATCACAAATACAAAAGGTTACACTAAAAATAGTTTCGTATTAGTTGAAAAATTAAATGGCAAAAAGCTCGATTCTAATTATGATTTAGTTTCATTTGATGTTGTAGCTATGTACACGAACATTCCAACTGATTTAATAATGCAAAGTACTGATAAAAGATGGAATACCATCACAAGACATACTTCAATTTCGATGGAAGAATTCAAAAAAGCTCTGAATCTTATTATTAATCCTACTTATTTTAAATTTAATAATAAATTTTATGAACAAATTTTCGGCATGCCTATGGGCTCTCCATTATCTCCGATATTGGCTGGTCTTGTAATGGAGGATTTAGAAACTGAGATTTTATCAACCATAGATGTAGACATTCCGATATACCAAAGATATGTCGATGATATATTATTAGCAATTCCTAAGAAGGATATTGAACGAGTTTTTAACACTTTTAACTCTTATAATAACAGAATTAAATTTACACTGGAGTGTAGCATTGATGATTGGATCAATTTTTTAGATGTGAGTGTTGGTGTTAAAAACGATAGATTTCTCTTTGATATGTATAAAAAACCGACTAATTCTGGAAGGTATATCAACTTTTTTTCAAATCATCCAATATCATAAAAAGTGTGTCATAATTTCCTTGATTGACCGAATAATTTTATCATCACATCCTAAATTTCATACTAAAAACATTATAGAATTAATCAAAACTTTACTTAATAATGCATATCCTTTAGAATTTCTATTTTCTTCTATCAAAAATAGAATTAATAGCTTAAAACATTATAATAATAATAAAAATAATATAACTAATGGTGGTATTAAAAAAATAAATAATTACACTTTACAGTTCCATACCATAAAGATGTCTCGGAAAAATTCAAAAACATTATCAATAATTCAGAAAATTCTATTGCTTACAAACCGATTAATAGGGTAATTATGCACTTTAGGGGACCCAGCTCCGATGACCTTGACCTTGACATATGTTGTCAAGGTCATGATTCTGAGTAACCTTGCCTCAACAACTAGGCGGCGGTCTCTTATAGTTTCTGAGATATTTAGACCAAAAATCTAATTTCGTATAATACAATAATATGTCATTCCGGTAAATGGGAAACACCTACTTTGTAAATTACTGAATGTTGCGAAGTGTATGCATGGATGCAGTGGGTTCCGCCCCCCCCCCCCTGTGGAGGGGCACGACGACTGTTAAAAATAACCTAACCCAACCCATTTAGTGGTGAAAGGTAGCTCTTGCTTCGCATAGAAAGTCGAAACAATGGTCGAAACCACACAATTGAACATAAAGATTATGCATTTTCAGTTAAAGTAACGGAAAAGTAACGAAAAGTTACCTTTAGAGTAACGGTAACTGTAATGAGTTACTTTCAAAATGCGATAATTAGTAACGGTAACTCGTAATATTCTTTATTCCATAACGAGTAACTGTAACTTTAATTTTAAAACGAGTAATTTTCTATTTCCTGACATATATTGGACGTGCGTGCGTGCGTGCGTGTGTGTGTGTGTGTGTGTGGGTGAAGAGAAAGAAGCCAAAGATGCTTAGTGTAAAAAATGTAAATAAGGCGAATAAACATACTTTCACAAACTCTCTATGACAAATATATGTATATCTTTGTAATGCAAGTAATCGGAAAAATAAATTTTTGTGTATTGAATTTATGTGGGTGATTATAAGAAGAAGACTGTAAAATTAAGAGATATACAAAGACTGTTTTATTGTATGCAACAGACACAAAAACAGACAGACAGTCAGACAGAAAGTAGCGACAACCGTAAACTCCGTGTCGGTAACATAACGATCGCTGATGGAAAGTTGCAAATACGATACTCTTCCTCCCTTTTTTGTATTTAGAGTACATGGATTTCTAAGGACAATGCCGTTAGCTTGGTGTATAACGTAGTGGAGGGTGGCGAGGTCTCGTAGATCTCCGTACGATTTGAGGTGACTGTACTCGATGTGGCGGAGACCTTTGTGAACGTGGAGTCGCGGGTAATGTCCAATAACGCTCCTCTGGAGTGGACGGACTCGGTCGTGAAGGTGGTCCTCGTGGTGACGGTGGTACCTGCAAATTAGCTTTATTGTGGAATGTTTGCGATATCGTTATCATAAAAATGAACTCTACGAGGCTTATCCTTCTCTTTTGGCCTCTTTTGACCATTAGACTGGTCCTCAGCTTTTTTTCTCACTAAAGGCGCGAATATGATCCACGTGCCTCTTGAAGCATCTGCCCTCATAATCTATTTCGTAATGTAGATCGCCCAATCGCGAGACAATCCTACCATTGACCCATTTTTATCCAGACGTTACTTCAGAAATCGTTATATGCTTGCTTTCTATTCTACTGAACTTGATGTAAGTACTTGTGAAGTACAGGAAATGCATAAATCATAATTTTATGGTTTATTGATGCCACTAATTTATTGTATTCAACTATGTTGCTTATTTTAGTGACGTTGTTTTAAAAATTATGTTATTTATTTAATAAATTATATGATTAAGCGAGAAAAAGAAATGCAAAAAAAAACGCACAGATAATTCGATACATACAGTCCTAAATTTTTTTCGATCTTCATTCCTCGAAGGCATCCATATCAGGACACTGGACTCACTTGCCGTTGCAAGGATAGGAATATGGGGATGACCTAAGCAATGATGACTCAACATCTATACATTAAATGAATAAAAGTTATTTTGTGCAACACCTACTACGAAGAAGAAAAATTTGTTTATGAAATGCACAAAATGAAAACACTTTACGTATTTGTAATCTTCTCTCAACCACTGTGCCGCAGTTCTTTTCTCCTTGTCATAAATGAATATATCACCAAGATCGGATGCAGATATAATAAATTCACTTTTAGGTCCGAAAAAATTGATTCCAAGTATACCTGCAATCACAACACATAACTAGGACAACAATATCTACTATTAATAAATCATATTATAATTATTTAAAGCGTCGCTTTTTCAATTACATAGACAAAAAAAAATATGAAGAATGTATATAAAAAAATCTTTAAACAATAATCTCAGAATAAAAATTAATTAACAAATAAACCATTCAATAATGTTACTGTATGCTACTTCTCTCTTGAAATATACTTAAAATAAAGAGTTCTAAAAATAAATAAAATTAAAATACCGGGAATATAATAATAATATAATTACGTCTAGTATATCTCTCGGCTACCTCAGCAGGTACACCAGGTACAGAACTAAATTGATTGCTTTCAAATAATGTATGATTCGAAGTTCCTTCACATGACCACATTGATTTATCAAATAATAATATTTTGGAAGCATGAAACAATGTGAGAATCTCTGTCCCATCGTGATTATACATGGCGATTGTTCCACGGCCGTACTCATAATAATCCTTCAAATACATGTAAATTACATATGTAATTAAAACTCATGTAAAAAACATAAACACTGTAGTATTTCTTTAAATATTCATAAACTTTTCAACGATAGGTTTGAATCAAACTAATACATACCTTGCCATACTTGGTGGTCCACAATTGATAAAGTGGTTTTGAAATATTTCGCTGATCATACACCCTTACGCAGGAAAAATGACCGCTGACACAAAATTCATTACTATTAGAAGGATTACAATGTATACTTGTTAACGTACTATTTCGAAATTTCTTCATATCGACCAATCTATGGATATAAACATAAATGTATTTAATATTATAATGGATATTAGTATATATAACATGTGTATTAAAGACCAAAAATAAACACTTTTATCATGTAAACTCAAAATTTATTAGTATAACTAATACAAACATGAATCCTAACGGTCTAGCTTGGATCTTTAATCGTTTACATATAAACTACTGCGGTATTATCACCAATTAAAGTAAATTATTGCGAGGAATATTACTATGGCCTCGGTAGTCTAATTGGCTAGGACACTTGCTTACAGCAAGGTATCCGGGTTCGACTCCCGGCCGATGTAATATTTCTCACAATAAGAAGAATTATTTCCAGATTTATTATTTTCAGATTATTAGAATTGCGTTTCAAGACCAATGATAGTTCGACGCGCAGTTTGGGGGGACTACATATATTAGTTAATTATTCATTTGTTTTAAATCGTGATAGTACCGCGGTACATGTAAGCAATTAGAGATCCAAGCTAGACTGTTGTAGGCTTCGTGTTTGTATTAGTTATGTTCTTACACATATTAACGGTCTTTAGTATTGAATATTTTCAAAATTTAGTATTGCGTCTATGTAGAATTTAATCGACTTGTGCTCATTTGTACTAATTAACGTAGATTAAATTTAATGTTGTTTTAACTTTTTTTGTTATAATGGTCGAACCTGGATCTTTTATGTCAGCATATCCTATTTTCCGTTTGTTGAGTTTCAAATGTACGATTCAATAAGATTTTTATCATTTTTCTTGTCCAAAGTATAAGTTGAACCAAGATTAAAATTAATCTACATTTAAAAAATAGGCATTAACTCCGGTGCAAACATATAAGTCTATATTTTGGTTTAACTTATTCTTCCTATTTTTCTAATTCTTGGATTAAAAAAACAGAAACAATTATGAGAATTAGGAAAAGATTAACAGTAAGTTGAACCGAAATAAATCAATATTACTTTGGTTGAACCGAGCTATAACTGTCATAACAGTCCAGTCATCTTTCAATCACAATGTGATTGATTCGCATATAAGTACACAGGACGATCCCGTGCTACACTTAACGTCAGATAATAGTCGCGTTCAGCAGACTCAACAGTTTTATAATTATTTTATAACTTTGAGACAGGACTATTTCTTTAGAACAAAAAGTATAATCCAATCAGCGAGACGAATTATAAAACGGTTGCAAAACTGTTGAGTCTGCTGAACACAGCCAATACAACGATTTTTGGTAGAAAAAAAAAATTGATATTATATGTAGACATTCTGCATGCTATAAACATAGAATATATAAGAAACATTATACATGTGAACTTTTTAATAACAATGTCTTACTTTGATGGATCCTCCCGGATATCTATGGATAAAATCGAGTCTTTTCCAGCAGAAAACACGACATAGGGTATTTCAGGATGCACAGCCAATGACCTGTCATTCATAAAAAGATGCCTACGTGGTACCAAATTATGAAAGGATGATTCATAGTGCAACAATTGTTTCCTTGAGTTGTATTCAAGATCTAATAAATGTATATCACCATAGTCTTCACGAGTGACCATAAAATTTTCTACGTCTAAAGGCAGCCATTTGGCCTAAACACATATATTATTAAATTGAAAAGATTAATAAAAAAAATACAATTAAATCAGAATAACTATTACAAAACATGGTAAAACTTTACAATAACTACGTCACCTCAAAAAAAATATTCAGGACATGTTTTCGACGTATTTTTGCCTCCTGATTACGAATATGATAATAAAATTTGGCGGTCGGACAAATTGAAGTCGCAATTTTGAAAAAACTGTTCAAAAACAAGATTTTTTCCAATTTTTTGCATTTATTTCAAAAAATATACCTCAGACGAGAAAATGTTTCAAACAAAAAATAAAGAACATCAAATTCTCTACAAAAAAGGCTATATTCATTTTCTTCGTAATATCAACATTAATGAGGTGACGTAGTTTTTGCAGACCTCTGTCTACACCTTTCCCTGTTCAGAAACGTTGAACTTTCCAAGCGAAGTAACTTCCTCCCCCCCCTCCACAGGGGCACACGACTTCTACGATTGTACTGTCAGGGCAGAACTCTGACGACGGTGTGGGTGCGGGGGGGTGGCCGAAGGCCGCCCCCTTGCACCCGCCCGTGTGTGTGTGTGTGTGTGTG
>NW_017276833.1:886986-888195 GCF_001594065.2 Cyphomyrmex costatus | reverse complement strand
AGGGGGGGGGTGAATGTCGCTTCGCGTGGAAAGTCAAAACCTATGTAAACACATTCGTGCTCCGTAACGCGATGCGACATTCTCAAACGTGCACATCCACACAGAGAACGCATCTATGAGTTCTTTAAAATAATGAAAGAATTTCAGAAAGATATGGTTGCTGACCACATTTTTGATGAACATGAAGATGGTGGTGCACCAGATTGAATAAAACGGGCTTACCATTTATATTACGCAGAAAATGAATATAGCCTTTTTTGTAGAGAATTTGATGTTCTTTATTTTTTGTTTGAAACATTTTTTTGTCTGATGCGCATTTTTTGAAATAAATGCAAAAAACTGGAAAAAATCGTGTTTTTGAACAGTTTTTTCAAGATTGCGACTTCAATTTGTCCGACCGCCAAATTTTATTATCATATTCGTAATCAGGAGGCAAAAATACGTCGAAAACATGTCCTGAATATTTTTTTTGAGGTGACGTAGTTATTGTAAAGTTTTACCCAAAACATTCAAATAGCAATACTTTATTATATAATATAAATATTATACATACCTCGGTTAGTATGCCACTTGGAAGGCAACAACGCTTTTTCCTTGCAGCCCAATCCCAAATAGAAACTTTGTTTAAAGCGGCACTTGCTAATAAGTTTCCGTTTTGATTGAAACTTAAGGCACTCACATCCTGTAAATAATAACGAAATTTTAATACGTATAGCTATACATGATTTAAAAGATCTATAATAATGATCCAAAAGTAATCTATAAAACATTGAATATAATAAGTCAACATGTATCAAAATAAATAATTTACCTCAATGTCATGGAGTTTGTACTTAAACTCCAGTCGATTTACTGCATGTAAAGAACTATAAAATCTTCTTTGGAATAATGGATTACTACCTATTTGTCGATTTATTACTTCCTGCACAATGAACCAATTAGGAGGCGGTTTCTTTGTTTCTAAATTATTCGATATCATGTTTTCTTCTATTACTTTTTCTACTATTACTACTGCTTCTGCTTCCTCTTCTTTATTTAATTCATTCTTGTTAACAACAAAATATTCATTCGAGTCAGCTGTAAAAAATTTAGAATTTAAAATTTTATCAAAAAAGTAATGCAAAATTTATATGTAAATTTACATATATATAAACTTTGCATTTATTTTTGATAAAATTTAAAATTCTAAATATATATATATATATATAT
>NW_017276833.1:880743-886749 GCF_001594065.2 Cyphomyrmex costatus | reverse complement strand
AGAGAGAGATGTATATATGGATATATTACTGAACAAAACGGGCGCGTCAAGTATGTTGCTGGATATATTGCTCATTTTCGATTGTCTCTATGATTTTCTATTTGTAATCGAGGTAAAAATACTTTTTCAATTTTTCTGCGTTTCTTATTAGGCTATCTATTACATTTCGTTTTCTCATTCTGGGGAGAATCACATTAGAGGTTAAAAAAACGAATCGATTTTTTTTTTGCATAAATCGCTAGCTTAACAATCCAAGAATACGCTGCCAAAATTTGAAAGCGAAATTCGCATTCGTTTAGATTTTATGAGCATAGAATCGAGCGTTTATCGGGTACAGGCTACTGACTCGAGCGCACAGCAGGTAGGGCCGCTTCAGGTAGTCGCTCTTTGTACTTACGTAGCTCCCCTTGTAGGGAACCCTACCTTTGTATCTTTCTTTTCCAATAACGGTATAGAAGGTACTAGAAGCATCAACACAACGGATTATTTCGGTTATATTCTATATCTTAAAAAAACCTTTTTAAAAAAAAGAAAAAAACGTACGCCATGTGCATAAAAAAGATATTGAACTTCTTGATCCAAAACAGATATGAGATAAATATAATTGACCAAGTGTATTCTTCATTACGCCAGTCACATATAAGACAGACCGAAAGTGACTACAATTGTCAACTGTATTATAGTGAAAAAAAAACTTGGCGTGCCCGGGTCGCATTAATTGTAAACATTATTTCAACATTGTATTTGTATTATGAATTAAAATAACAGACATATGTATACAGATATAATATATACGTATAACATAGTGATGTAAATTGTGAGACATGAAAATATATTCACAAATAATAGATGTGATGTAAATTATGGACAAGTATAATATTTAGATATATATTTTAGAAACATTATAAATAACAACTTTTTATGTTCAGTAAGCAATTATTAACATCTTTTCTTTTTGAATTATTGTTTTCGCTTATATAGTGTATACTGCAGAATATTGCGATAGAACCAAGGTTCTAGAATATTGAATGACTAAATCCGTACGGTGGATGGGGCAGCAGCTCGTAGCCCATTTCGACCAATTTGGCCGTGGCACCGACCGATATTGCTCTTTTTTCATTTTTCTAAAATCCGCGGACACGCCCGCTTCCACACGCGGTCAAAACAATTAAACTACGAGTCCGATTCGGCTGAAATTTTGACAGTAGCCATCTACGAGAATGTACTACACGTTAGTAAATTTCTCTTGCGATAGAAAAGCCATCGGGCGTTGAGGCTAAGTACTTATCGGACCGCCCTCGTATATAGTTTCTGATAGACTGAAATTTCTTATTCCTTATTTCTAATTCCTTATTCCTTCTATATTGTGGCTATTAATTTACACAGGATACATATAAGGATGGATATATTTGTTGTATGGAATATTTAAAAATTGGCAAATATCTTATACTTTTGCAAAAATATATTTTATTATACTTAAATTATAAAAAATTAATGAAGTGGGGTTATATATCAGGAGACGCGTAGTAGCGTCTCCCGTCAAGTAAATGAGAAAAACATTATATGAGGAATTATATGAGGAAAAAATAAAAAAAATTATATGAGGAAAAGATCAATATGAGAAAAGGTGTCGATCGATAGAGACGCTACAGCGTATCCTTTACAGGAAGGAGAACGCTTTTATAGTAAAAAATTATTATTTTGTTTAAACAAATTGGTATTTAAAAAAAATGAATATATTGGGAATAAATTTTGATTTTTACAATGAAAATGAGATAATAATCACATTCGTAAGTGCACTGGATGCAGAGATATTCATATATGCATGCATTTTCTGTCCGATTTATGTCATTCAGAAACGTCGTCGTCGTCGTCGTCGTCGTCGTCTTTGCTAGACTGCAAAATCTTGTCCTCTTTTACTACACCTTTTATCTACACTTCCAACACCTTTTATATATCGTTTCTACATATCTTCTGCACTTTTTTTCTACACTTTCTCTACACTTCTTTAACACTTTTTCTACACCTTTTCTGCACTTTTTTTTACACTTTTTCTACAACTTTTTACAACTTTTGTTTGTACATCTTTTCTGCACTTTTTTCACACTTTTTCTACAACTTTTATATCTTTTCTACATCTTTTCTGTACTTTTTTGACACCTTTTCTGTACTTTTTCTAATTGCATAAATCGAATTAGAGCGCAATGATTGAGAGAAATTAGTCGATATGCAAATAACTTATATTGTATGTGAAAAATCATTACTTTTATCAATATGAATACAATTTGTATTGTAATTAATAAGAACTTAACAAAAATTTGTAAAATCACTGAAAAAGGCATGAAAAATATAGAAAAAGATCATGAAGTGTACTTTACAATATCTTTACATAAAATCATTTTATAATGTTCTCAATCATAATAAAAAGAATAAAAAAATAATATTACGAAAAGAATGTAAAATAAAAATGCAATGTTTTCACGCATATATATCAATTAAGGAAAAACGAAATTATATATTGATTTATTAATTAAACAATAATGATTTATTCGTCACTGATATGTATTTGTTTATCACTTAATATTTAATAAATGGAGATTAGACGATACGAAATTATAAACTAGTATTTTAATTAAGTTAAGGTTTTGAAATAATGATTTATATGATAACAATATTTATTTGTTTATAATTTAATTTTTATCAGAAAAATATAGGACGGAAACAAAATTTTATACATATTGGCATTTGTTAACTACATTATCATTTTCTAACTTAATTATCATATATCAGTTTATAATTTCGTTCCGTCCGATTTCCATTTGTTACATACTAAGTTATAAACAAATGGGTATTGGTGACAAATTAACTGTTATTTCGTCATAATTTCCTAGCTTAATTAACAAATACCAGCATATAACGTCGTTTTTGTCTGTCTCTTTTCATTAAATATTAAATATTATAGATATTGTTTACGAATAAGTCGATATATCATTAACATTTCCTAGTTTATTTAACAAATACTAATTCATAATTTTGTTTTCGTATAATCTTTTTTTTTATTAAATATTAAATTATAAACAAATGGATATTGGTGGCGAATAAATGTTGTATCATTTTAATTTACTAGCTAAATTAACAAATACCTGCGTATAATTTCGTTTCTATCTGATCTCTTTTCATTAAATATTAAGTTAAAACGAATAGATATCGTTGACAAATAAATCGATATATCATTAACATTTTCTAGCTTATTTAACAAATATTAGTATATAATTTTGTTTTCCTATAATCTCTTTTTTTTAAATATTAAATTATAAACTGACTGAAGTTTGGAACGTTCTTGGAACGAATTTTTCAAAACGATTTCTCCCATTTCTCCTTCGGCACAGATGTTCCTCTGCATGCCAGAAAACAAATAGAAAACACCCCGATCGAATACATGTGTCGGAAGACACCCTTATGGGCGAAAAACCACCCTCGAAACAACTTAAAAATTTCTCAAAGATCGTAGAACGATTTCTCCAATTTCTCCTTTCGTACAGAGGTACCTCTGCATGCCGGAAAATAAATAAAAAACACCCCGATCGAATACATGTGTCGGAAGACACCCTTATGGGCGAAAAACCACTCTCGAAACAACTTAAAAATTTCTCAAAGATCGTAGAACGATTTCTCCCATTTCTCCTTTTGCACAGAGATCCCTCTGCATGCCAGACAATAAATAAAAAATACCCCGATCGAATACATGCGTCGGAAGCCACCCTTATGGGCGATAAACCACACTCAAAACAACTTAAAAACTTCTAAAAGATCGTAGAATGATTTCTCCCATTTCTCTTTTTGCACAGAGGTCTCTCTGCATGCCAGAAAACAAATAGAAAACACCCCGATCGAATACACGCGTCGGAAGGCACCCATATGGGCGAAAAACTATCCTCGAAACAACTTAAAAATTTCTAAAAGGTCATAGAATGATTTCTCCCGTTTCTCCTTTTGCACAGATGTCCGTCCGCATGCGTGACAATAAATACAAAATACTCTGATCGAATACACGCGTCGGAATGCACCTGAAAGAGTCCTTCACGTGATTCAAAGTTTGCGTTATTCAACATTGTATGTCCATTTTAATTGTACAGTAAGGTCATAGAGCAGGTTTAACCTTTTCACTATAATTATTGAAAATTTATTTAGTGTGGATTCATACACTGAGAAAAAATGCTGTTGATTCAATTAAAATTTATGTCACGGGCTGTTACTAACATAAGTATTTAATTTATGTATTTTTTTATTGATACAATAGCTTTAATTATAGTTTTAATAATCAAGATCTTTGTATCAATAAAAATATACATGAATTAATTACTTATGTTAGTGACAGCCTGTGATATACATTTTAATTGAAATAACAGTATTTTTTCTCAGTGTATTTCCGTAGATTTTATTATAATATTGTATATAGGCTTCTATCTAAATACAGTCTGTCTAGTAAAAGCGTGGAAGGCCTATCTCAAAGAATAATTGCTTACCAGCGTTAAAGTTATATTGATTGTATTCAGTAGGATTTTTCAGTAGGATTCAGTAGGATTCAGTAGGATATTTGTTTTCTGGCATGCAGAGAAACATCTGTGCCAAAGAAAAAATGGGAGATATCATTTTACGATTTTTTAGAAATTACTAAGTTATTTCGAGGGTGGTTTATCGCCCATAAGGGTGGCTTCCGACGCATGTATTCGATCGGGGTATTTTTTATTTATTGTCTGGCATGCAGAGGGATCTCTGTGCAAAAGGAGAAATCATTCTACGATCTTTCAGAAATTTTTAAGTTGTTTCGAGGGTGGTTTTTCGCCCATAAGGGTGTCTTCCGACACATGTATTCAATCGGGGTGTTTTCTATTTGTTTTCTGGCATGCAGAGGAACATCTGTGCTAAAGGAGAAATGGGAGAAATTGTTTTGAAGAATCATTCCAAGAACGTTCCAAACTTCAGTCAGCTTAAATTATAAATAATGAAGTGACAATTAAGTTATAAATAAATAAATATCGATAATAAATAAATTGTTACATCATTATCATTACTTTTCTATTAGTGTAATTATCATTTGTTTTTTATTAGTGTATCTTAATTATGAAAGAACAGTAAATTGAATGATTGTAACTAGCTGCTGTATATAAACCAATATTTCTCATAGAAAAGAACAAAGAAAAGCGGAATAGTAATTGGCACATATTAAATTAAATATACAATTTAGATAAATATTTTAATAGCTTAATTATTTTTAATTATTATCTTTATTATTAATTTTTAAATATAAATACGAAATATTATTATTAGCAAGAACTTAGCAAAAATTCGTGAAATCCACAGGAAAAAGACATTAAAAATGTAAAAAAGAACGTCAAGTACAGGGTGCGGCAGCATAACTTCCTTTTTTCAAAACTTAATAAAACTCATTGTATGAATCAGAACATTTTTATTTTTTTTTTATAATGTAGGCGCATGCCTAAAGTTTTGTTTTACATAGTTTTGAAGATCAAATTAGATAGGTGACATCCCTCATTCTGCATACATTGAGTAAACCGATTTCTGGCGTTTGTCATGACTCTTGCCAGCATAGCCGGCCCGCTCTCCCGATTTGACCCCTTGTGAGTTTTTTCTATGGGGTTTTTTGAAATCCCGTGTTTATGTGAACCGTCCAAGTACCCTACAAGATTTGAAGACCAACATCCAGGAAGAAATTGCCAACATAACTGCTATGCTGGCAAGAGTCATGACAAACGCCAGAAATCGGTTTACTCAATGTATGAAGAATGAGGGATGTCACCAATCTAATTTGATCTTCAAAACTATGTAAAACGAAACTTTAGGCATGCGCCTACATTATAATTGTTGAAGGTTTATTTATATTAGATTAGTTCAAAATGTTATTTGTATTGTTTTTCGTCAATTTGTACGAGATATTGCAATAACAATCTTTTTATATTTTATCAAATATATATATATATATAT
>NW_017276833.1:847750-880658 GCF_001594065.2 Cyphomyrmex costatus | reverse complement strand
TATTATTATTAATATTATTATATTATTATGATTAATATTATTATTTATATTATTTTTATTATGCGTTAAAGGAATATATGTTTACATTTTTGTTATATATGTTAAATATAATAATTACAAAAACATTTTTATTAAATATAAATACTGTATATCTAATATACATAAATAATATGAAATATGCATGAAATATTTTTTTCTACATAAATATACTACTTTATTTATTCCCTATTGGTGCTACCTAAGTATTTTTTGTTAAGAATTTTAAAGCATTAATTGTATTATTTGTATTTAAATTTAATTTTTATTAAAGTTTCTTAATCTTGTAATATTTTTATAAATTTTATATATTCTTAATATATTAATTTTTATATTTTCAATCTATTTATAATACTTACTTAATTGTTGTTTTTATTTTATGAAAGACATATTGCAACGTTTTTTTTACATAAAAGTTTTTATAGAAAATATTTAATAATGTTAATATAAGTTAAATAATAATAAAAATAAAAATTGTAATTGATTCTACTTTAATTTTTACAAATTTATTAATTTTTACAGTTTATAAATTTAAAGAAATTTGCGGGAATGGATGATAAATGTCGGACCAATCACAAACCGGGGAGAAGGTGGCCAGACTCTTATTAGAGGGTCACTACTAACAGTGAGTTAAGCCTGGCGAAGATTCGAACCAAAAAATCGTGGACATTACCGACACGATCGTGGACATTGGCTACATAGTTCAATGTCCGCGTTTTGTGGACATAGAGGCGTTTCAAATTAAGTAACAGCTAAATCCCGGGCATGGCCGCTCTCTCACTGGTTCCGTTGAACCGCCCGACCGGTGTGGACGCGTATCGGTTCGGGTGCTCGATTTCTGTATATTTTTTAGAAAGTGTTGCCGACTTTGACCGCGCCTTGAATTTCCTCCTGATGTGTGTCCGCGTCTGGCTCGGCCCGTTCGTCCGTCCGGACGCGCGTAGCGTGGCGTGACGACGTTGCAATCGCAGGCGCCCGGTATTCGTTCGGATTTTCGCCATTTTCGCGGGCATTGCATCATACCTCGTTTACATATTGCGTTTTTCGTTTACACACTACGACTTTTGTCACTGGCCTGGTTGATTGCCGTAGGATTGGCTACATGGCCAAATATAATCTAGAAGAAGATGGCCGCTCTCAGGCTTCTCTCTGCTGGAAGATACTCGATAGTGAGTGAAAAGAAGCGTCCATTACTCCATTGTATTGCGCTTTAAACTTCAGACAGATTCAGTGATTAACCTTTCACTGCCGAATAGGCATTTTCCTGCCTTTCCATTTCGCCATCAACGAATCATCGTTGGTGCATTGTTGGGCAACGAGACACGTTAGCCCCCACAGCTGCAAGCGGGTTGTAATTTTGGGAATCGCAACACTGTCGCAGAGAAGCAGGGATATGGATCGTAGAAGCGGTAGACGCGATTATTCTAGGAGAGACGATAAGAAGCGGAATTACAAGAGGAAACATGAGAAGTCACCGTTAAGGAAGGAGAATAGTCATCCCAGGCACAGAGAACGCAATGAGAGGAGCAGAAGTAAAGATAGAAGAGACGATTCCAGTCGAAGACGCAACGATCAGCATAAGCAGAGGCAGAGTCCAGAGGAGACGAAAGTGAAGAGAGAATCCTCGGCGGAATGGGGAAAATCGACTGCGAAGGAGGAGAAAGATAAGCCCAACTTTGAGCTGTCAGGAAAATTGACGGAGGATATGAATACTGTCAATGGAGTAGTTATAAAATACTCTGAACCTCTGGACGCCAGAAAGCCCAAACGTCGATGGAGATTGTATCCCTTCAAAGGCGAGAAGGCGTTACCTACATTGTACATACATCGGCAATCGGCGTATCTTATGGGCAGAGATCGTAAAGTAGCTGATATACCTTTAGATCATCCTTCGTGTTCTAAGCAACATGCTGCTCTGCAATATCGTTTGGTCTCTTATCAAAAAGAAGGTGGTGTCGAGGGTAGAAGGATACGTCCGTATATTATCGATTTAGAGTCTGCAAACGGTACCTTTGTAAATAATGTAAAACTAGAACCAAGGAAATATCATGAATTATTAGAAAAGGATGTGATACGGTTTGGCTTTAGTACCAGAGAATACGTTCTGTTGCATGAATACAGTAAGGATGATTCCTTTGATGATGATGTACCTCTTGCAAATGCAACTTAGGTAAATAAATTTATATTATGTCACTTATGTAGACAATTTTTAAGTCATATAGAAAAGAAAAGAATACAATTATACATTCATTCAGATATAACGAGACAAATTAACATTAAAAAGCTAATGTGACTTGGATCTTTCTAATCATGTCCCAATATTGACAAGAAAAAGAATTGAAAATTTTATAATTCCTATTGCATTATATACTTATTAAGATTAAATGTTGTAAACTGAAGAGATAGAGACTGAGACAGAGTATTGTAAACTGTATACACGTATAAATATATACACACACATATATATATATATATATATATATATATATATATTGACATTGAGATTCAAAGTTACTTTAAATATTGTGGGATTATAAAATTCTTAATATCTTCTTGTTAATACTGGAACATAAGCAGAGAAATCCGAGTCATATTAGCTTTTCAATTTTAATTTTTCTTGTTACATCTGAATATACAATTGTATTTTTTCTTTTTATATGAACTAAGAAATAACAAATATTTGTATATTTACACAAGTGTATATTTAGAAATTAGCGAACCTAATTTTAACAGGGAAAATATCCAGAGATGAATATGAAAACTGATACAGAAATTGAGCTGAGAATCAGAAGAAACAAGATATCTTTGAAGAAGAAAACCGAATATGTATGTAGATACAATCTTATAATCTCTTGATAATCTTTCGAATCTTCAGAACCATCTTAAATATATATTAATATTAGTTATGTATAAAATAGTAGATAACAATACATATATAAAAACAACTTTTAAAAATTATAGTGAGTTTGTAAAATATATTGGAAATTCGAAATTTACTTGTTTATCACAAAGAAGAAAAAATTGTACCTTATTTATACATTTTCCTGTGACACTATTTTGCATCTTAATAGAGTTTAAATTATATGATGTATATGTAAACATGTAGATTAAAAATCGAAACTCTTTGATGTATATTGTCTGTAATATATTATTTACAATTATTTAGTTACAGTATTTACTTCTTTTCACAATTTATTTTCCTATAAAGCTACTTGAAAATACAAATTTCAAGTATAGTCAGTCCATCGGCACAAACTTCATAAGATTTTATACATTCTAATTGATCTTTTCAATAGAAGTACACGTACATTTTCATGTTGTTAAAACTACACAGAAAACTTAACAATTTCTTATATTGATTTTTATATTTGCAAATTATTATCAAACATGAAATTTGTACAATGAAATGAGACATTTCATATTTTATTCAATAAATATGTTATTTAAAATTATAATTATAAAGTTAAACTATATATATTTCACATTTATTATTCTCTATATAACATATCCCTACATTAAATAACAGTTTCGCGATTATTACTAAAGTTGCGAATTTATACGTTCCAAAACGATCTGCCATATCTGCGTGACAAATTTTTGAGTATAAAAATTCATGTATGTACATTAAAATGGCAGTTTAAAGCTATTGTCACCTCTGCTCCTTCTATCTTTTATTTTCATATATAGAATACTTGGACATTAATTGTATAAGCAGAGCTTAATGTATGTTCGTATATAGTTTGATATATTTAAGGCACCGCGTTAGGAAAAGAGAAAAGAAACAAGAGAATTTGAGCAAAATCGTAGCGACTGTCTCGAGTAATTTTTTAGCTACAAGGTAAATCCATCTGAATAGTTTCTAGAGAAGAATAGGTCTACTATGGTTATCACATTTCAAAAAACCTTGCTTTAAAAATAATATGAGTGATTGTATGTAGAAATATATTCTCATACTTTATAAATATTGGAACATTTAATTGCCTCAATTTATGTCATTCAAGCTCAGAAGCGATTCGTACGAATCACGCTTATTTTTATACGAAATGTTTGCGTAAATCTACAGATTTGCCACGATCGGCGTCTCACGATCCATTCACTCTGACTGCGTCCACGTTTATATTTGTATACGTGACGATATTATTGCCATCCTCGACGACGGGCGTTTGCCGCAATAAATTCAGCAACGTGCTGTTTATTACGAGCGGTATATTCGCCTTGCCATTCTGCAAGTTCGAGTGAGTCCTCTGGACCTTCGGCAATATACTCTTCGTCGCCGCGCTCTCGCCCGAAGGCACTTCCTCGTTCACGTTGTTCGTGATGACGGCGTTAGTCTTCAGGGAGGACGGTAGGACTGTCTGCGAATTGATTAAGGACGAACTAGGACGTGTGGATGGTGCCAGACTATGCGAGCTGCAACTTCTACCCTCAATGCTCGCCTCGGAGTCCCTTCGCTCACCCAAGTTGGTCTTGTACTTTCGCTGGCCATTCAAGGAAGAGAAGGAGTCTCTTTTCAGGGTCGCCTTCGCGATCGAGCCCGCAGATTTCGAGCTGTCTAAGGTATTGCATTTATCCGGAATTCCTGAAACCGACGTGCCCTTTCGTTCCGGTAAGTTTAGACTAGAGATCGATGATCTTTTGTACAACTTTCCGTCAAACTGCTTCTGTTCCTCCGTCGAACATTCCTTCTGCTCTTCTGTAGTCTCCGTGGGCAGGCTGCTCTTACGATCGTGACTCGTACAACTAATTCTGCTTATATTTGCCAGGTTCTGATCCGAGATGTGGATTGAGCGAGGCACTTCGTAACCGTTCGTAGGATTCTCCCTTAAGACGATGTCTTCGTTATCCGCTAATAATTCTAGATACTTCGGAGCCTCGCCGGATTGCGGATTGAGCGTAGCGTTGTTTGAGTTTTGTAAGAAGGGTTGCATATCTCGACTTCCTTCGGAACTACTGGACTTCCACGAGTTTCCTATACAAAGTAAACAATAAAAATGTATGGCAAAGTAATTAAATTTTATTAACTTATTAATTCTAAGAATTCTAAAAGTTTTTTACGTATTTCTTCCGTGATGGGAAAATAACATTTCCGTATATTGCATGTTTTCGTGTTTGGTATATATTACTTTTATAATATATTATTATATGTGCAAGAAATTGCATACGGCTTAATTAGAATGATTAAAATGGAAAAATACGTTCGATGAAAAGTGGAAAAGTCGTATTTCTTGACATGAGATGGTGGTGTATAGAGAGGCAGACGATGTTTGTTAAGACCTACCTGAATTATTATGATTCTGATTCTCGTCAGCAAAGTAAGCCATGTTAGACACGCCTGCAAGCACGAGCCATGCAATGATCAATATGTATTCAAGCAGATAGAGAGTAATATTCCAGTACATTTTAAGGATGATAGAAGTTTCGCGATAAAACGGATTTCGTCATATGATTCGACAATGTCGAGTTATGTGAATGTATGAAAAACATGCTTATTTTTCGCGATATAAAAAACGCGATCTGAATTAATCTTTGTTATCTAGTAACTTGCAAGAGATTTCTTTATTTTTCAAAATTTATAACTCAATAAACTCTAATTAAAACTAATTATAACATCAATATTATAATTAGCACTCAATAATGTAACTGTTATGTAACACATTTGTGACGTTATATTCACATGTTGAGTGTGAAATTACATATTGATATTATGTTACTTTTAGTTTATGTTTACTGGAAATTTGTGATGTAATGAAGACTTTTTATTCATTGCAATTTGTCTCATTTTTCACGAGTTCTGTTTGTGTGTTTTCCAAAGAAATACTTCTCACACCTTACATATTTTATGTAAACGATGTTGATTATATGCAAAATTATAGTAGCCACGTTACGTACATGATATTAAAACGAATGGTTCGTATAGATACATCGTTTCATGTAATGCGAGGAAATAAAAAAAATTGCATAATTTAATTAATCAACATTCTATTGATTTGCAAAGATTCCTCGTTCCATGCAGAAATATGCGCGCAAATAAGGATTAATGTCAATTCACCTCTGCGTGCCAGATAGTGTCCAGCGTGTACCGGGCTCAACACCGCATCCTCTATGTGACTTCTCAGAATGACAATGCTCTCGAGACAAATTTTGAAGCTCGGCCTGGCGTCCGCTGCGCTCCAGCAACGGAGCATCAGCTGGTGTAACGTCGGTGGACAGTTGAGGGGTTTCGGCAGCCTGCCGCCCGCACGTACGTAATGTAACACTTCCAGATTGTTCCTGGCAGGATAGGGTTGTTGACCCAACGACGTAATTTCCCACATTAGCACCCCGAACGCCCAAACGTCGCTCTGCGAAGTGAATACCCCGTCCACCAAGGATTCTGGTGCCATCCAGCGAACAGGAAGCAGACCTTCTCCTTCCTAAAATTTTCATTTTTAATTTTTAATTGAAAAGAATTTTTTTCTTTCTTTTGAATAATGATCATCTTGATTACGCATGTGAGACTTTCACGGGTATTTTCTTCAATTGTACCAGAAGGTTTGCGGGTTATCGTTCACTTCATCAGAGCGAGAGGATGAAAAAAGACACGGCGATAACCCGCAAACCTTCTGGTATAATATTCATCTTAGAGAAACTTGAGCCTGAATGAAATTGTACAACATTCGCTGAATTTCTCGTTCTCGAAAGAGAAATAATATTATAATTTTTTTAAGCTTTTTGCATAGAGATAAATATTATTTTGATATACAAAATTGATGTAGAAATGAAAGAGAGCAGTCTATGAAGTTTCTTATTCAAAAGTCTGCACTTACCTTGCGGTAATAGTCATTCTTGTAGATATCCCTGGCTAGTCCGAAGTCGCCGATTTTCACGACGCGATTTTCACGATCTCTCGCAGACACCAGGCAATTTCGACACGCGAGATCTCTGTGCACGAAGTGCAACTCCTCCAGGTAGCGACAGCCGCGCGCAACGTCCTCGCACATGCCGAGCAGATCCTGCAGACGCAGAGCGTGCGGGTCTGTGGGTTGCAAGGAGCGACTTTCTCTTAAATAGCTCAGCAAGTCACCGGCCTCCATTAATTCCAACACGAGTAACGGAGGATCCGTGTCCAAGCAGACGCCCAGTAACCTGAGCACGTGTTTGTGGCGGAAATGACTCATGAGTCTGGCCTCTTGCAAGAATTCCGTCTTCTCTTGCGAAGAGGCGTCGTTTCGTAGCATTTTTATGGCAACGGGCGTTATGCCCGGTCCTTCTAAATCTTTGGCATTTCCTTGAAATACCTGTGAGACATTTAGAATCGATTTCAAATACACAAGTCATATATAAAATAATTTTGATTGCAACATTAATTCTTCTCTCGCGTCTGAGATTTTATCTTAAAATATCGCAGACGCTCAAAGTGTAGTGTTTTATTTTCAAGCTTTATTTCTTTGTTTCTCGATCCTGCAAAATTAATTTCTACATTTGAAGTTTAGATCTTACCTTTCCGAATGCGCCGCTGCCTAGGAACTTTGCCAGCGTGATTTGTTCTTGTCTGATTTTAGGCAGAGCAGAATCATCCGGATCACTTTGTAGCGTAGACGCGTAAAGCGCGTTAGATTGAACGAAGTTTCCGCGAGGGATCTCGCGGAGGGTCGCTAATTCGACATCGGATACTATCGGAGGCAAAACTGTCTTCTTGTCTTCTTTCCGTTGTCGGTACACTGCTGGATAACGTTACAATATACTCGTCTGATATCGTGTCTTGCCACATAGATATATAATAAATGTATAATTAAATGCGAATTGTCTTCTATTAAGAAGTTTAATTTAAAACATGCCGTTTTATTGAAATTAATTTGCAACTGAAAGAGCAGGAACATCTATAACAAGTATATACTTACGGCAGAAAAAATAACAAAAACACACGAACATTATAGTGATAACGATCGCGATGAGGCCCAGCATCAGCGGTAGATGCTGTTGCGTAGCCAATATTCCTCCGGCGGACTCCGTTAGATCAACGATCGCGCTCGATCTACTCCAGGCGCCAAAACCGTAGGCATTTTTCGCCTGCACGCGAAACTTATACTTCTGATCCACGTCTCCGGGGATTATCCAATAGTTGTCTGTTCCATTGTAATATAAATCCCAGTGCTCGTCCTCTTCACTCCCGTCATCTTGCTTGTAGCTGTCGTCGACGACCAAGCCTTCCAGTCGATACAAAGTCACCTGTGAGCCATGAGCTTGCGCGGCTTCCCAATTCAACTGATATACGGAATTTCGGAATTTCGTTACCACAGGCACCCCTGGAGCGCTCGGAACGTCACCTTCGTGCACAGAAATCCAATTTAAATTTCTCTCGATTTATTTCAGTGCGCTTTGAAACTTTTAGAGTGAACCCTGAAGCGTGAAATCTCACTTTTAGAGATTAAAAATTGAGTTGCTCTTTTTTTTTTTTTTTTGTAAGATTAGCTCAATTTTCACTCTTCACACGGTGAGATTCCATTCCAAGGAATTTAGAGAGTACATTTTATTTAAAACTTCATTGTTAACTCAATTATTTCATTTCTATAATGATACTAAAATATGCTTATGGTAAACGGAATACCAATAATATTTAATTCGATTGCATGTGCTTACCGAGTGTTTGAAATGTAAACCTTCCGTCGGATGGTTCCCATATGAAGTCTTGATACT
Source organism: Cyphomyrmex costatus (assembly GCF_001594065.2). NCBI lineage: Eukaryota > Metazoa > Arthropoda > Insecta > Hymenoptera > Formicidae > Cyphomyrmex > Cyphomyrmex costatus. The sequence continues at coordinate 871,946 of NW_017276833.1, read as the reverse complement.
TGGGATATCTCAGCCTCAAGCGAAACTTGTACAGGGTACGTGGCTGCAAATTTTCTATACGATACATCACTTGGTCCTCGTTCACCTCAACGTGTTGCACGACTTGCCACTTCTCCATCGCGACATCCTGATACTCCAATACGTAGCCAATCGTTAGGTTGACGGTCGGGGTCCAGGATATGTTCATGCTGTTTACGCTGACCCCGTTCATCGTTAAATCGTTCGGCTCCGAGTACATGCGGATACGTTGCCTGAGACTGTCGTTGTAGAAGTCATTGAAATTGGCAGGATACACACGCACGTACACCAGGTACTCCTGTCCTGGCAGCAACGGCTGCAGCGTCGTGAAAAACCTGCCGTCCGCCGTGCGTTTCGGCTCTTCGATCAGTTGCTCGCCCTTCTGCCGCATGCCGTTCTGCAAGAGATCATTCGATCTCCAGTGCACCTCGTAGTGCACCACTGCGGAGTTCAGCATCTTGGGTGGCATCCAGTAGATCTCCGCTAACGTTGGTGTTAGGGCCTGAATCGTGACATTCTCCGGCCTGCTGGGCTTGCCGACGCTGGTCTTCAGCATCACTGCCTCGCCGAATTCCAAGGTTTTTTCGTACAGATTGCTCAGCGCCAATTTCAACTTGTACTCCGTAAATGGCTTCAAATTCTGAATCTCGTAACGCCTCTCGTACGTCTGCACCCTGATCTCGTCACACTTACTCGGTTCGTTCTTCAAACAGTGGGATACGTTGATAGTGTACAGCGTAGTGGGTAAACTATACTTCTGACATCCGTACTCAGGATTTGGTTCCGGAAGACTAACAATGATGCTGTTTGCTGTTTCGCTCACCCTCTCAACGTTATAGCCCGTTTGGCGGGGTATCAGGCATTCCATGATGGGATAGGGTTGCAAGGATGTACCGAAGGCTGTGATCCGATGTACATTAGGCAGGTAGAAGTTCCTCACTTCCAGATTGGACACATTTTCCTTGTCCCCCGCGAAGGAATATTCTTTTCTCAAAAAATGGATTTGATTTCTTCCATCGTACCAGTATATATTCATTTTGTCGACCGTCAAAATCTGTATACTGGAGCTCGCTCTTAATATCACTTTGCACGCGCAGCCATGAATATCGGCTACGTTTAATTGGTCCCTATCCGATATCCAATACATCATCGGTTTCTCAATATTGGTCTTGTCAATTGTGAATGTGGATACATTCTTCGGTTTCTGTGGACAGGTACACGTGCTACCGTTATTTCTAAAGAAGTATTGCACATTTTTCCCCTCGAAATCCGACTGCATTATACTTCTTTCACTTAGCTCAATCCAATATAGAGATCTGAAAAATACAATATTTTAATTTCTCTATAATGTTAAATATAATTTTGAAAGAAACATAATGAAAACTGCATGTACATTTTTTTACAATTTCATGTTTTTCAAGTCATAATTTATTTTTATTACAATAGTTGGCATATTGCATAATTAGGAAATAACAGTGATAATAATTTAACAAGTATTTTACAGATGGATGAAAATATTGACGTACCCCAGAGATGGCACGATATCCAGAACTGTGATTAATCCTCCTCTTCTTAAGATACTTTTGTATTTGATTATACCTGCCTGCCACATTGTTAAATCTAATCTTTTGATATAACTGTTTTTGTTATTGTCCTTGTCTTCGCATTCCACCCAGTACAGATTTCTCGCTACCCAATCGACGCAGAGGCTGTGCGTGTCGGTTCGGTTTAGAGCAAGTATTTTTGTCGCGTTGCTTCCATTTGTCAACGATGTCACCAGTTCCTGCATCTCGCTGATCCAATAAATTTTATCCTCCTCTCTCAAATAATTGATCTCTTTCGCAACATGCCTGGTGATCGTATCGTTAATCTCCCTGTCCAAGTCCGACAATCTCACAGCGTCAATCGTGGCGACTAATAATTTCGGCACCGGATTCTCGTACGCGGTCGACACATTAATGGAATCCGTGTAAGGACCGGCACCGATCTCAGTATATGCTCGTACTTTGCAGTAATAAGTCGTGTTAGATGTTACATTAGTCGCATACTCGAGCTTCGTAGCTGAGATGCTGCAGTTGTTGCAGATAAATACTCTCTCCTGGTTCACGACGTGCCAACATTGGACAATGTATCCTTGTATTACTCCATTTGTAAACTCGGGCGGATTCCATCTGTGAAATAACATATATATTTTAGCGTTTCTATATATTTCTCGTGAATCTCTTTATCGATATTAAATCTTGTACCTACATGTACAAGACGGATACAAATCTGAGAAAATCAAAGTATGTAGGGGCACAAAGTATTCTAAATTCTATACCTAAATATTAAACAAATTTTCATGTCCATGTATATGTTTTTCTTGCTGAACTCTATGAATGCTCTGGGAGATGTTGGCTGGCTCGGCACGCTCTGTGGAGATCTCAGGATTTTCCGAGAATGATGCGCCGTTTCCCAATAAGTAAATGCCTTCACAGTGACTTCGAGAACGGAATAAGGGAGGATCTGATCTGAATTGTTGTACGGCATTGTCGTTTCGATCGTGATTTCCGGATTCGAATTCGTGTTGATGTAATCCGCGAATTTCACCTCATAAAAAACCGTGCCGTAATTAATGTTCTTCACGGGATCCCATGATATGTTAAAATTTCTCCAGGTCCCTTCGACTCTTATACTATCGAAGTCGACTGCGTTCGGTAGAACTATCACTGTTTCTGACGTCAAATTTTTCGGATACTGATGATGCGCGGGATCCGTAATGGCTACCATGTACAAGCTGGACAAAGTGATCCCGTTGATTACCGCAGTATTCTGACCGGAAAGATCACCGATCACTGCATTTCTGTCGTCCTGTAGCCACAACAAGTGCTCAGAAAAATAGCACAAAGGTCCTTGCATGTTCGGATGTTGCAAAGCAGAAACCTCGAATTAAAAATTGATTGTTTTCATTATTTCTAACTGTTTATTTTATTTTCATTATATGCTTAATTATTGTACATTAATGATAAATAATTAAAGTCCTTGTCACGAAATCTATAATTTTATCACTTAAAATAAGGATTAGGTGACAACTAATAATTATTATGATTAATAATTAAAAATAATAGAATTTATATAAAACCAAGTTGATTGTATAAAATGTACCTTTTCCGGAATGATCTTTCGATTCATCGGAATTCTTTCGGACGTAGGTGCACGGTAGACGATGGATCCGCTTTCGTAACTACGAACGATCCAGTAAACATGTCTGTTTTCAGTGTCGAGAGTTAATCCCATCACTTGCTTTCCATTGAAAATTTCATCCAAGTGATAGTATCTCCTGTCTTGTCCATTCAGTCGTGCAACTTCCACTGCGTGGCCAGTGGACCAATACAAGTACGCCTCAAGAGAGTCAATCATGAGCTCTTTTACAATTGCTAAGATAGACATCGGCTCTTGCTGAGATCCATTCAGGTTCGCTCTTGTTATCTGTACATTGAAAATAATACCCATTGCTCCGTAAAATATAAAAACTTTACAGTCATCCAAGATTTAAATTATATAGAATTTCGTAATGTAATATTCTTTGCTTTCAGTCTTACAAAAACACTGAAGTACGTAAATATTGGAATTTAATATATGTAGTTAATTTGTTTTGAATTAAATAAAGATCTAACTGTATTTACAATCTGCTGTTTTGGATTTGCCCAATAGAGTTTCTTCGATATCCAATCCACGGCGACGCTTCCCACCGAATGTATGTTGAGCTTTGTTTTCTGATGATTGCTGACATTATAACGATACAATGCGGAATTATTTCCTACTATGTACAGCACGTCCTTGTACCAACTAATATCAACAATGTGGAATTCGTTTTCGGATTCCTTTAGACTCGCCTTATTAACCAGCGTGTCGATATTTTCGCCGGTTACGTCACTTTTCAAAATTCCCTCGTTCGATGACCACAAGATAGACGCATGTGAACCGTTTCTGGATATATAATTTTATTTAATTACTGATTGAAATAATTGGCATAAAATAAAAAAAAAAAAAAAAGAAACTTTATAAATGTAAATTCCATTATGCATGTAAAGCTTCATTAAGGAAAAAGTAATTAAAGAAATATTGTATATAAATTTTTTAAATTCCACTAAGTAAAATGATTTATTAATATCACCTTAAGGTTTGCCCACGAAACTCCGTGGACCACGGTCCTCTGCCGGCGCTGGTGTAGGCTGCGGCTTTGATAGAGTATTCCGATCGTTCTCGCAAGTTATGAACAGTGTGAGACGATCCGGCGATATCCGTTTGATGGATAGTTTCGCCAGTAGATTCGTCCTTGATTTCGAGCTCGTACGACCAATTTTGCCAGGCGCCCTTTCCTTGGCCGCCTAGTAAATGAGGAGCCTGCCATGAAACCTTTGCTCTTTCCGCCCCTAGAACAGCTTGCACTCCTGTCGGTGGATTCACTGGCACTGGGACCGGCTGACTTGCATTCATCAGTACCGTCACGCTTACGAAGGAAGTGTCGGATCTTAAAAAAAAAATAATAGTTTTGCTTAAAATATTTTATTAATGTATTACTGATATTTTATAAACGTAATTAATAATTTAATTTTTCAGTTAAATATATGATCGAAGGAAATCTCTCTTAGAAATTAAAAATATATATATATATTACTTGTCAGGATAGGAATTGTGGAAGTATCTGTTTTGACCAGCATGATAGCCTTCAGTAAGGACCTCTTCGCCATTGGTCCAGTAGAACAGTCCGTTTGCCATGGCTAGCGAAATAACGTTATCAAATTTCGGTTTCTGCGTATTGGGGCGAAGATTAACAACTTCGCGGCCGTCTAACGATACGGATATGACTGTATTTTTAGTGTGATCGGGAACGAGCAATCGAAAATTCGTATGGTCTACCGTGAAGGCACCTAAATGAGCATCTTCGAGAATTAAATCCGGTCGAACCTAAAAAAAGATACCCCGTTGAGAAATTCTTTAAAGATAATTTTTATTTTTTATTATAATACATCAATATCATGACATTTGAAAAATTTAAAAAGTTATTTTATATGTTGTACTAAGAGATGCAAAATGTTTATACATTTAAAATTGATAATTGATTTTAAATGTATTAAGATTTTGCGTCTCTCCCGTTACAAGCAGAAAAAGTAGCTTTGATGATACAATGACAAAAATGAAAATAATTGGCACCTCATGCTTCACACCGTTGCTGATAACGGCTAAATCTAATCTGTACAGTCCTGCTTTAGTAACCCAGAAAAGGTATCCGTTGTACGGATCAATCTCGATATGTGAGGGTCGAGTTAGGAGTCCAGCTACGGCCACTGTTAAACTCTTGCCATCGAGATTGCATCTAGCTATTTGCCACGTCGCGGTCGTCGCGTGTTTTACTTCCCCTAAGACGTACAGGTGAAGATTCAGCCAGTCAACGGACAGGCTCAGAGGTTTGAAGTTCACTCCGTTGGGGATTAAGATTTCTTTCGGTGCGGACCGCTCGATGATCGTAGTTCGATGTACGTAACCCGTCGAAGTAGAAACGAATAACTGAGCTGATGCCACGTGTATTGCCACGCCGCGAATCACATTTTCGGTTTCGTAAACGACGCTAGGCTCGTCCAGCATATCAGCACCCTGCTTCATGACCAAATGCTCACCGCCGAGGATGAGAATCGGTTGTTGAGTATCCTTGACTAAAATTAGTCATTATTCGTCTCATTAATCACTTTAAAACGTACATTTCCACGTCATAGAGAGACGTAAATTACAAAGTAAGAAAAGTGATAACTATATAGTGCCTTGATTCTTTAAAATACATAATGTAAAAGTGTTACGTTAAAAGCATAAAATACGCGATTGTTTGAATAAAAATTTATTCAATAAATAATAAGACTGACAATATTTATCTTAATTGTTTTGCGTGCATATTTTTGAAATGAAAACAAGATTTATATTCTTCCTATCGTCAAAGAATTTTCTATTTCTTGAATTAAAAGTTATATTATTATTGTGTGATACATGTTTTTTTTTGAGTTAGTGTTAAATATACATATACTAATTTTCTCATAACGTACCGGTAGGTTCTGGAGTCGTAGAAATATAGATTGTTGCAGGCGGACCCTCGCCGACACTGTTTCTCATAGTCACGCTAACAGAATAATTCTGATTGGGCTCAAGGTTTTGAAACATGTAGTGATCGGTATTTTCAGAGACTGGAATATCCTGTCGATATGAAATACAAGATTTACTGTATAACTCAAATACATCCCTATTGCTAGGAAATATATAGGTATGCAGTTTAGGAGAGTAAAAGAACGCCATGCCAGAAAATTTTGCAAATAATCTGGTTCGTGCAAGTCGTCGGACTAATGTTAGAGGATACCATAATTAAGATGCGAGGTATTTACCATTAAAAGCAGTATAATTGGAGTTAACGTCAAATAATTAATACCAGTGCGCTCGCATTCTCATGCACAAACACACACACTTACACAGATTTTACGGTACTCGATTCACCGATTTTTTTTTATTCTCCCTTAAAATAAAATAATAAAATTTATGAAAAAAAAAAAATGAAAATTGTGCTATAACATAATTTTACAAAACTTTGTAAAATTTTAATAAATATTTCTTTGAATAGTCTTAGCGGAATATTTACTTACAGTAAATAAATATTTAGATAAACGAAAAAAATAGTTGAATCAAATTAATAGTTCTTGGATCTAATAAATATGTTTTACATTTATTCGCTAGGGATATTCAAAGAAATATTTATTAAAAGCAAATCTTTTTCACAATATATGTAAATAAAAAGTAACAATGTCTTGAATATTAAGAAATTTTATTAATAAATGCGTGCGCAGTAATACTTTGCATAATGCTCTATATAAAGCATGCATTCCTTGTAAATTGACATTAGTATGCAACACAAAAAGCTAAAAGGTACGAAGTAAAATTTATCGGCTTCCATCTTTAGCATATATTCCAAAAAAAAAATTAAATACGTTTAATGTAACAACAGATATTTTTCTAATTTCTAATTAAAATCTAATTAACGTGGCCAATAAATCCTCTTCAGACAGGATAACGGAGTCTACCTTGCAGAACCAGTTGCACATTGCTCTTTTGCAAACAACAGTTAGACAGTAACAGCAAAAGCGTGACGCTGCTGACGCGCCTTGCAAGCGCGTGAAGAAAATGAATCGAATCGAATATGACGGTGCACAGCGAGTTGAAAGAAAAGGAATGCTTGTGCACAAATAAGAGAGAGACACGTCAATGCTAAAATACAGTTCGGCTGTAGAATAAACGTGTCTCTATAGGCTATATACTTTCTGGCGTAGCGTGTACCTTAAGCTGGTTCAACCCCTTGTGTTCAACCCCTTGCAGGCGCAGGACATAAGACAAAAGTGGCCCGTTCGGGAATGGGCCTGGTTCCCAAGACACAGAGACGCGGTAACTGTCTACCGCCGCAGCTCTTACAATTACCGGTGCTGATGTCGGCAGATCGGCCGCGTACGTTAATATTACCACGCTCGGCGCTGAGACGATCGGCTCCGGATTGTGCTGCGACGATTTCAGGAGCAGCGCTACGCGAAACTGCAAACGCCAGCGTTTTTCTTTGTTTCTTTTCGTCATGAAGGTTTTCGTGAAAAGATATTTGTGAGGAGAGAAACGGTTCAACAGTTTGAAAGTATTCTACCTAAAGTCTATACGTCATAAGTCTATGATTAACATTCATTTGGCGGAATCTCTCGAGAGAATGAGAGTAGCAAAATTTCATTTAAATACAAGTGAATAGAAAATCAATCTTCGGTTTGCAAAAAAAAAAAAAAAATTAATGTAGACTCTTAATTAATTCTTCTTCGTTTCCATGTTCCAATTATTACGCTTCTAATTCTGTCTAATTCTCTGATTTCCATCCCCCACACGTACCCTATACTTAGTGTACGGCTGCAGATTCTCGACCAGTATCTGATCACCCTCGCCCCATGACTGATTGCGGCAATACTGCCACGTTTCAGCCAATTCCTCGTATCTCCATTGCACCAAGTATGAAATGCCAGCGCGTCTGTCTATGTCTACGCCTTTCCATTCGAGGCTGAGCGACGTCGCCGTCAACGAGTCCGCAACCAATGCCGGCGCTGGTGGAATGCCGATTTCCAATATTTATTAAAAAGATTTTCCCATTTAGATAAAACTTCATATAATAATTAAATACAAACAAATATTTAATTTTATTTATATCCACAGATGCACTCCAAACCAAAATGTTGGAAGCTTTTTAAAAATTGACATTTTTAAATTACTTGCTTTCAAGTAAGTATCTATTTTAAATAATAATTCTTTAAATCCACACAATAACTATTGTTGTCTGAAGAATTATTGTTAAAAAAAAAATTGTTGGAACAATCTCAAAAGTGTCAATTATTAAAAATATTTCCAAACTTTTGATCTGGAATGTATTATACGTGTCAATACGGAAAGTGTGGAAATGATTAAAAAAGAGAGTTTAATCTCTGATAGAAATAATAATACAAGATTACAGAAGCATTGCAACGTAACGGAATTGTGATAAACAATGTACGATCATATCGTTACGCAGAGCAATCTTAAACAATACGCCCTGTCATATCATATCATCTTAACCCTCCGCTTCAAAAGTGACACGTTAAACACGATTCGAACGCTCAATGGTCGACAACGAAAGGGAACGGATGTTCGACGAGTACAACGAGATTCTAGACAGCCTGAGGACGGCGTTCGTGGAAAAATGGAAGATGAAAATGGACGACTGTGGAAAGCCGGACGACTTCGACCGTTTCCGAACTGTCGGCACCGGTGCCTTCGGCCGCGTGATGCTCGTGAAGCACAAGCCGACGTCCACGTATCACGCTATGAAGGTCCTCGACAAAGCGAAACTCGTCAAGACGAAGCAAGTGGATCACACGCGTAATGAAAAACGGATCTTGCAGTCCATTAACTTTCCCTTCATAGTCTTCATGGAGTTCTGCTTCAAGGCAAGGGTTGAGAATAAAAAAAATTACACAGCGTCGCTAATCCTTCAAATTTTATAAATACACGTAGAAAAGCGGCTTACTGGATCGTTTCTCTTTAATGATACATCAAGTCACAAAGTTAAATCGTGTATACACTGTAATTGGTATGTGCGATTTATCTCTCTGTCTTGCTGTATCATATTAAAAAGCACTGAAAAATATTGGTGTGGATTTAACAGCGTATTATATCTATATAATTTTCATCATATTGGTGTTGCTATCAACATGATGTATGGATTTAAAACTCATGATGTTAAATCTACATTATATTGATATTAAAAATCCAAACCAGCGCAGTGAAAGTTATATAAATACCGCGTAGTGTTAGATGTACACCAATATTTTTTTAAAGAAGACACTCTTTAAAAGGAACTGAATTGTCTATCTTTATATTTAAGAGATAATAGATGTCCAAGAAACTCTCTTGTAAAACAGACGCATAAACGTGTTGTGTTTTAATTCCCATTTTAAGGACAATTCGTACGTGTACATGGTGCTGCCGTTCGCGCAGGGCGGTGAGATGTTCACCCATCTTAGGCGTATGGGGAAGTTCGATGAATCGCTAGCGAGGTTTTACGCCGCTCAAGTAGCCTTAGCCTTGGAATACCTGCACCACTGCAGCCTGATCTACCGGGACCTCAAGCCGGAGAACATCCTAATACAAAACTCCGGCTACATCAGGATGACCGACTTCGGCTTCTGCAAAATGGTAGACGGTCGCACGTGGACATTGTGCGGCACCCCGGAATACCTGGCGCCGGAGGTAATCCTGTCGAAGGGCTACGGCAAGGCTGTCGACTGGTGGAGCTTCGGTGTGCTGATCTACGAGATGAACGCGGGATATCCGCCTTTCTACGCGCACGATCCTATGAAGATCTACGAGAAGATCGTTGCTGGTAAATACAAGTTCGCTCATCACTTCGGAGAGGAGTTGAGGGATATCCTGAAGAATATTTTGCAAGTGGATCTGACAAGAAGAATCGGCAATATGAAGGACGGTAGTCTGGACATTAAGAAGCACCGCTGGTTCAAATCTATCAACTGGATCGAGATTTATCATCAGAAGGTGCAGCCGAGTTTCATTCCCCATTGCAGTAACAGCGGCGATGCTACCAATTTTGATCATTATGATGAAGTATCTCTGGAGGTCTCGTCGTTTGACCAATATAGTAAAGAATTCGCGAATTTTTAAAAATAACGTTAGTAAATTATAAAAAAAAGAAAAAGAGATTACAATGGATTGCGGAAAAATAGTTAATTGCGTATGAAAATATCTTTAAATATTTTTTATCTCAGAATTAAAATTAGTTTACAATGACAATAAATAAAAATCAATACTTTTTAAGCGTATCAAAACGATACCGCGTGTAATAATATTAAAAAGAGGAAAAGAAGGAAATATTAAGAAATTTGAATTTTTTAAATTTAAATATATATTGGTATATTTTTCACGTCTAAGTGTTTCATACACAAATATAATTAGATTGCGTAAAGTGATATTTAACTGTAAGTTTGAGGTAATATGTTGCCATGCGTTGACAACAAATGAAAATGTTTTTTTATTCTAAGATTTCCGATAACGATTTAATTCTGTGCTTGTACGTTACATTTATTATGTAAATAAATGTATTCATGCTATCAAGTGATTTAGAATTTCAAATTAATATCTTGAGAGACACATTACCTTTGAGCTGCTGAAAGTAACGATTTAACGCGTCGTGGCAGCCCAAAACGCAGTACAATTCCTTCGGTGGTAACAATTCTTGCGTTCCATTCTGTGAACATATATATCGAGGGTTAAACATTAAGTTATATTATTATTATAAAATTAAGAAAATATTACGTAAAACTGCCGTGCGAAAAACTACGTTACGAGTGCAGCTTTACGTAAGTATCTCCGATAATAAATGTCACGAAAATAAAAATGGCTGCGATACTAACGCATACGGCTTGGCAGCTTGTGTCGAGCGCTTGTTCCCATGCTTCGCAGCCTTTCGTACACTGCAACAATAAATATAAAGATAAGAGGGTGGCAGTAAAGATATTCTAATTTCACGTATTTGTAGAAGGAGCGACCTCAGTCTTTTTAAATTTTGTAAAAAAATTCTGAGACAAAAATGCGGAAGACAGTTCATATTTGATCTTCTTTCCAATAAAATGCATCGTCTTATGTTCACGTTGGTTCGCTATAGAATAGTTCTAGTTTTTCAAACGTTATTATTTCCATGTAATAAATTCTGTTAATCATATGCTAGATAATACACGCTCAGTGAGAAACGACAATGGAATCGACGTCGATTTGACGATTTCGACGTCGAATCTAGAGATGGGCGATACAGCCTTGTCATAATTTAAAAAATCGAAAATTTTTTATCGGTTATCGCAAAAAAATATCGATATATCGAATATCGACACTGTATCGCCCATCCCTAGTCGAATCGACATCAAGTCAATGTCGATTCCATTGTCATTTCAAACTGGACGTAATAAACGGTTTCGCTAAAATTATAGAATAAATTAGCTAGATGTAAATCCAAAAATAATTATGTTCGACGTTCGAATCAATTCGAGAGAAATGTAAAAATTTTTGATGAAATATTATCTCATCATACTTTAAACCTATACATAATTATTTTGATGGTCTAACAAAATTATTTTCAAATCTGTATCTGCATAGCTAAATTTGTATCTTCAGTAAAACTATAATTCTTTTTATAATCACAAACTCTTTTTTAACAATTACAATTTTTCGCAGCTGGCCTACCAATAGTCGCGGCTATATCTGATTTGAACGCACTTAACGTATCGTGCTCCTGACAAACAATAAAACGCGAATGTGTCGGATTTGTGGAAAATCGGTCTGTGTCCGGTGCGCATCCTTCCGCCGAAGGTCGCCGAGCGTTCAACAATTCGCTAAAACGCAGCTGCGGAAGTGCTGCGGTCGAACAATGGGTCACGTTATCCGGAGCGAAATGACATAACTCGCGCGTCGTGCCGCTACATGGCGAAACGGTAATTTTTCGTGGCCGATCTCCGGGCTGCGTGGCACGTGCCTCAAGTAACGCCCACGTTCATAAGACGCTTGCCGCGTGGTACCATGCCGGGCATGGATTTGCGAACTGAAGTTTAACGCATTAACTTTCTGCACGAGAGAGGATGTGGGCATTTGTCGTCGACAACAAGCCGTAGCTGTAACCGAGGACGCGTACGGCTCAGCGTCCACCGCGCCAATGTACATTGTTTATCCCGTGGTTCACTGATAGGAATCTTTCGAGGCCTCCCGGCTAGTCTCTTGAGAATTAATTCTTAAGAAAAGACTCAAATAAAAACACATATTTAAATGCGAATGTTGTTTTGCATCAATCTAGAGGGACTAAGAATGAATTTACCGAAGATGAATGTAACTTACTGCTGAGGAGTAATATTTCCATTCCTCTTTTATATTTCTCTTTTACATTTTTCTTTTATATTTGCACTTCTCATCAGTTTTGGATTAGTTTTGTTGTTTTTTTTTTTTTTTAATGCAAAAGTTTTTTTGAGCTACTTTACATGGATTTAATTGGTATACAATGTTGACGTTTAATATACCGATTTTTCTATTAAATTTAATTTTATATTGTTTAAAATTAGTATTATTATAAAATTCTAAATATTATTATACATATAGCGCGATAAATAAATAAATATTAATACAAGAAATAAGTGATTAAAAGCGAATTTGAATAAGTTTTAATACTCTAACGTTTTGTTCTTTTAAATATAACATTGCTTTCGCAATATACCGGATTTATATAGACAGAGATGTATAAAGTGTTGTAGAGTTTTTAAAGAAAACATTCGAATAAAACAAGCATTCGAATGCAACTGAAAGTATAAATATACAGAAGCGACTTGTCTCTCGAGTGCCTTGAGAGCGTAAGAGTTTCTGTAAGATCTGTAGCTCTGTTTTTGGAACATTTCGATACATATAATCCTATTTTTAAAAATTATAAGTAATACGATGATTTAATTTCGTAGTTCTTATTATATAAATTTTAATTGAAATAGTACTTTTCGTAAAAGAATACAATATTTCTTTCTTAACCCTTACGCTTTCTTGTCACTTCATTGTCATAATTTTACCGGCCTTAGCGATAAGTATAATTTCGTAATACAGTCGATCCATTTTAATATCCGGATACAAGAGGTGCTATTTAGCAATTGGCGAACCGATCGACACTCCGCTTAGCTTGAGAGGCGCCGCATATAAATAATACCGTAGGTACTCGGCGCGCATTGCAGAATAATAAGCAAATTACATCGCATCTACAAGAAACCCAATTTCCTCGAGCGAACCGTGACGTACTTTTGTTTTTAATTTAACCCTTACCATTATAACATTAATTAAAATTTGATTGCAATTTAATGTATGTTCGACGTTTTTTTCTCAGTTTCAAGGCAATTATACTTTTAGGAGAAATATATAATAATTATACTTGAAAAATATAAATAAAAAAAATCGGTCCGAGATATAACATTGATCAATACCGATATTTTTTGTCGTTGTCTTACATCATATATATATTTACTGTCAAAACATACACAAATGTGATGTTTACGAATTCTTTTGATAAAATTAGATCCAAGTATTCAACGTCCCATACTTTTTATTATTATATTATTAAATATTAATAAAAAGGCCAACGAGCCCAAGTAAATTACGAATACAAAGATAACAATAAAATACATATAAAACAGTTATATACAGACATCCTTTTTAAATAACTTATGTTTAGTCTTCACTAACAGTCTCGGTTATTGTTTTATTTCTCGAGACGCGCGCTATTATTGTATAAGTTTCAAGCGAGATTGTTTCATAATTATACCTAAAAAAAAAAAAAAAAAAGATACAAGTCTAATGTGAAGTGTGGATGGAACTTTCGAGATGCTCGTCGCATTATACGCTCGTAATAACACGCGTGTGTATGGTGGTGTACGAGGGTATCACATAGGTCAGCTCGTATGAAAAGTCCGTGGAAGGAAAGGAACCTCCAGCGCCAGATAAACGTTATTAATAATCATTTGACGTTGGAGCTCTATGACAGTTCTGCTGAATCTCACTGAGACGCGAGTGTGTCACATCTTAAAAATCGTAGAGTCGTTGATTTCCCGCTATAAATAAATTTGTTTACATTAATCGCAGAATTATGTCAGCGGTATTTAGTGATCTTAATGCGTTTTAAATTGATAAAAAATGTTTTCAATTTCAATTCTTATTGTATTGTAAAGCATTAGCGACTCTTCGAATAATTAAAAATATAGGCTTATTTACTTCAATTTCAACTTATTTAAATGATTTATGTATATATGTTTAATAGACAAATATTCAAATGTATTAACAGCGGAATTTATGCACGCTTGAATTAAGTATACATATTTGGGTACATCTGGCATCAAAATATGCTTCGCAATTCTGATAGTAATAAGGAGCCATGCGAAAACGTAAAATCTCTTACTTACGTTTCCTTATCGTGTGAGTACGCCGAAAAAAAAAAAAAAAGAAACTGTTGATTAATGTCTTATCTAATTTATGACCGTAGTGACATTGTTGTCTCCTCGCCCTTTTCGATTATTTCGATTAATTTACAGCTTATTTTTAGTAGATTATCAATTTGCTCTTTTTTGTTCCTGAAAAAAAAAAAAAATATCAGTCTACTGTGAAGCAAAGGACGTACAGATTCCGGAAGTTTAATTCGTTGCAACGAACATCTGGGCGCTTTAATTCGACCTGCCTCGATCAAACATGAGTTTTTAAACGATCTAGCCGTCCGCGTAATGGGGGTTGACAAAACTATCAGACAGTAGAAAATGGTGGAGCCCGAGCGACTCGGCGCAGCGGCCGCTAATTTCTCACTTCCTCATTAAATCCTCACCGGGTATTATGCCCCCAGCTGGGTCCTCCCTCCACACACATACGGCTCCCCGTAGATCGTAGATCTTCGTCCTACCGCGAACGAGCATTTATCTGTCCTCTCCTCATTTTACTTTAACCCCATTTACTGTTCTCGGTCTGACTCTGGTAACCATAGACGAGCAGAGAGGAAAAAACGGTTATGGCGCCTCTCTCTCTCTCGGATCGTCTTCTTTAAGTAATGTCTTTATAACGAGCTGCTGATTAACATGGAACCGATTTTTGATGTCAAATGTTCCAGTAGATTTTGTTGAAAGATCTTCCTGGTTTGCTTTGATTATCTCTGATAATTTTTATATATTTTATATATTATTGTAATTATTTATTAAAATATAATTTTATTACATTTTGTTGAAAATAAGCATATATGTTATATGGCTCGCAATATTCAAAGCAATGCCTGTGTAAAAATAAAATCAACAATGAGTAAAATTCAAGATGTTAAATAATATGTCAAATAATTTATTAGTATGACAAATTTTATTAGATAAAAAGATTTATATTCTGTCTTAATATTTTAATTATGTAAAATCTTTATAAATGTTATCATTGCTGAAGAAGATTTCATGGAAACAAAATTACACAAAATATACTCTTTCCATTTTTATTAGTAAAATTTGTTATATGTTAGTAAATTATAGATTATTATATATTTATTACATTACAGGTTACAACATTTCAAATAGTTATTGTTGATCTTATTTCAACATATATATTTCTGTATTTGTTTAAATGCCATTTTTCAACGCTTACATATCTCTACAGTGATTTCTTATAATAAGTAACTTTTTTTTTTTACAATAACGGTAATGATTATAGAAAAATTTGTCCGAATAGGTACACTAAATCACTTTCTTTTCATTTCTTAATTTGTAGTAGTTGAGATCTGGTTGTAGCAGTTAGCATCTGGCAATCTTTACTCGTGGCAGCAATTTTCAAGTCAAAGTGGCTTCTGGCAGTGACCACTTTCAAGCGGGAACATTTGTATGGATACGTTGCTGTCAGTGGTCCTCCACTTTACTACATTGTCAGACAAACACACTCGATCGTCTGATTTCTTGGCGCATGATACACGGAAGTAAGTGTTTATCGTTCGTTCATGGTTTTTCTCGATGTATACACATAAGGAAAGTGCTACGTAAAACGTATATTGCAAGAAAAATATTCAAGATATTAAATTCCCTTTTGTTTTCGTTATTTGTCGCATAAAGAGTGTGCTCGATATATTTTATCTCGGGTAATTTATGTGCAATTTATTAATAATGAACTCTTCGCAGAGATCGGAAGTAGTCATCGACGGATATTTCCGGAGACGAGGGGATGCAAGGCTACATTAATATCCTAAAAAAAAAAAAAAAAAAAAAAAATGCGAGGGCGTCGAACAAAAGAAATTCCAGCGGTATTAATTCGTCGTTATCGACCTGTGAAATTACCGGAAGAGACGTAAAAGTCAATCCGTTGATGTTTCGTGGAGCGAACATTGAACGCGATCGACATACACGCAGTATATTTCATAAATATCAATTAACTTAATTAATTAATTAAATAGATGGATTTCTAAAAATATAGATTAACAGTAAATATATTTCAATTCTTTCTTCAATTTAAAATTTGAAAGTTAAAATTAAAAATGATCTGAAGTAACTGATGCGAAAATTCGGGCGTAAAAGTTGAAAGAGTGAAAAAAATTGTGCGCGGAGTCGAAAGTTGAAAAATCGTTATCTCAGTCGAAAGAACGCGAGATAATTCAGCCGCGGCGAAGACTAAAAAGTGGGTCGCGTCGAAGCGCGTAAATGTCTAGGATCGTGAAGTGCCTTCCTCCACCTACGTTGCCCCAATCCGTTACTCGTACGCGTTATTGGCGACTTACGAACCGTGAAACGAGCCGAGGGAGGAAATCGTTTTAAGCGCAATGCTCGCGTGGTAATTCGTTTTCCAGGCCTCATTCCGCGACGCGTCCAACGAACGCCGAGTGCGATATCCTGAGCGGCACCGAACGCATTGATGACCGTGTTTTTCTCTCTCTCTCTCTCTCTCTTTTTTTTTTCGGAGACACGATAATTAGGCACGCCAGGATCTTCTCTGTTCTCTGTATGGGTTAATTATCACGCTCGTTCTCTGTCCTGGAGACACGCGTTACTGGATATCCTTCCGGTCTCCCGAAAATCCTTCCACTGGAATATGCTTTTTGACGATTTTGAAATAATAAGCTATGAAAGAAATAACGACACAAGTGTTAAGAGAAAGTGATTTCTTTTAATTGTAATAATCCTTTTAACTTTTATAATCCCATCAAATGATACAGTTTTATGAAAACACGCAACACATTCCTTTTTTATAACTTTACACAGAAAGAATTCAAGGTTTCCTCTATAAAATAATTGTACCTTTGTCGAATGTTTGATATATTACTACTTTCTTCACATTATCAATTAACTTTGACAATTTTAATTCAGCTCTCTCTTTCTAAAGACAAAAATAAATATTGGCGAAGGAACATACTTATTTATCCCATCGTGTAACGGAAACTGGTGATACAACGAAAGCGCGACTCTCCAGTTACTCTTCCGTTTTTCTCATTCACACTTCCGTTTCGGGCAGAAAAGGATAAGAGAGAGAGAGAGAGAGAGAGAGAGAGAGAGAGAGAGAGAGAGAGAGAGAGAGAGAGATACAGAGAGAGTGAGAGAGTGAGAGACGGGCGAAGCGCGAGAGAGTGAATCCGGAGTCGCACGGTAATTTGGCGACATCCGCCATCGGTCGCACTTGTACGCGATCCAATTTAAAAGCACGAAGCCGTACCGGAGAGCGAGAGAGAAAGAGAAGGAGCGAGTATGGGCCATTCTTTCATTCGTATACGCAATGCGTTTCGTACGCACGTTGGTCCCATTCATCGACCGCGCGCGTTGTTTTTTCATTTTGCCGTTCGCCATCTCCGTCGCCGCCCGTCGCGAGTTAGGAGCGGCGGCGGGGCCCCCTGGGACACCAGCGGAAGTACTTTCATTGTAACGAGAGGGACCGCCGTCCCTTCGTTTTCGGTCTGCGACGTCCGCACTGGTCATTTGCGTATATATATCGCGCTATCCCGGCAGGATTGTCCGATTATTACCCCCGAACTTTGTTATATCACATGCGATTAAGTTTTTATTGAGGAAAGGACAAGACGAACAAACCCTTTTAACCCTTTTAGCAATCACGATTGGGCCTTTCGTTCGTACGATGCACATTTCTACCCTTCGAAAAAAACTAGAAGGCATCGAGTAATTAATTTACAAAATTTATATACAAGCTTTTTAAAAACGCAATCTTACTTTGTAAAATATACATATAATATATATAATGAACATGATGAAATTTAAGGACACTGATAACTCAGTATGTATAATGAACGATCAGGAAATCATACCAATGTTTAAAGAAGCAAGAGGAGAAAAGCATATCTTCCCGATATCATTCATTTCAGTTTACTTAAGCCCGTGTCACACTACGGATTGTGGACGCGGATCGGATTGAGATTGCGGATCGCGAATTCATCGGAATACAGCGAATCAGCACAAAGCAGCTTTATCTTGATTGGCTGAATTCCGATGAATTCGCGATCCGCAATCTCAATCCGTAGTGTGACACCGGCTTTATGGCAAATTCGATTGGATACACTCAATGCTTACTGGTGAAAATTAAGACCGTCGTACACAAATTAAATAATCGTACATCGAAATATTTGCACTTTTACACAGATTGAATCAGTGTACAACGACTTTGATCGATATGCATCGGTGCGTCCAATCGAATTCACTATTAGTGTTATTCCCTTTGTTACATCAATTATAGAGAGCAATACGAGGACACATGATGTTACTACCCGCGAATACCCCACATAGTGGACGGACAAATGAGAGAAACAATCCCACGAAATTCTAAAGAGAATCATTTCCCACATCTTACAAATCTTTGATGCGAATCAATGATTAAACCGGGAACTTCTTACCTGATCGATCTTGCATCTCACGCCACATCCTACCTCCGAGCTCAAGTCGTCCGTTCGATTCTAGAATCAAAATTACATCTCATCTTAAACTAAATGTCTCACTCTCTCTTAACAAAACTTATATTTTAACTCCAGAATGAAATCAAAATTAATAACAAGTTAAACTATACTAGTTTAAAATTTATATATAGAATTATTATCAAGTAACACTATTATCCAGTCTCAACTGTGTATTTAGAGAGCATTTCTTATTTATTTATATTATTGAAATAGAGATCGCTTCGACACGAAACCGTTACATTGATATATCGATCATAACGAATAAAATACAAGGGGACCGTCGAGTGAAACGCAAAAAAAAAAAAAAAAAGAGAGAGATGTTGAACATAATGACGTGAGCGCGATTATGTTACGCGCAGGGGCGGCGGAAAATAAATTGAATCGCTTGCCGTCTTTAAAAGACGTTAAACTGTTCCATCCGGTTCAATTGACATCCCCAGTGCACGCATTTGACGCGACACGTTGGAATGAATCGCCGAATATAATCGTCCCTAAGGTGCTGCGGGGCCCTCTCGTCTCGCACACCAACTAGATAACGCTCGTTACAGCGGCTGCACCTGTAGTACGTTACGCACTTCCGGGACACAGGTGCACGTCCGGGCAGTCGATGGTAACCGAGAGTAATTGGAAAAAAGCCCGGTCGGGAGATCGGCGAAGAGGGAGAGCCGTACGCAAATAGAGGAGGGGTGCGAAACGAACCGTAGTCTGCCGTCATGGGAATTTTGGACGTCGATTTGTTTCACCGTCATCCTAATTATCGTAACGTATTTAATTATAGAACAGACACCCCACCTGCGGAATGCAAATTCGTGTATTGCTGGGGAGGAAAGGTCGACGACGTTGACCGGTCGAGGGATTTCTGAAATTTGCACGAGGCGTCTAGTCGTAGTCTTCAGGGTTATCGCCACGAATTTTTAATCGTAAAATTTCCCGACACTTTTCCCTGATTTACTGACAAAACTTTGAGACTTTTCCTGACTTTGAGCCGAATTTAAAAAAAAAAAAGGTAGTCCAAACCAATCATAGAAGCACAAAAGGCAATGTAAATTCATTTACAGCTATTTTATTTTCCCTAACTTCTCCTGACTTCCCTGACGCATTTTTTTAATTCCCTGACATTTCCTTGACTTCCCTGATTTCCCTGACTTGTGTCAACCCTGTTCTTATTACATTTCCAAAGTTTCTATCGATGATTTCCAGTATTGTGATTTTTGAAAATAAAGGCAAAGCAGGCTTTTATAAAGAATGTCTCTATAATAATTCTTTACAGTATTTTAAAGATATATGTATGTATATTAACATCAGTATTATTAAATTGTAATATTACACATCTCAGTTTTGAGAGAGAGAGAGAGAGAGATTTATAATTATAAGTATTTTAAAACTATAAGCATAATTGAGCCATCTTGTTTATTTATTTCAAGTTTTAAGTTCCAGAATAATTGTGCGCTAAATTCAATTTGCGCGCAATAATTTCTTTTTACGCAGCCGACAGAGCTGTAAACGTTCATTTAGTTGGTCAAGTAGGATCACCGTTACATAAACGAAACGCATCGTAAATTAAACATTATAGCTTCGACGTTAAGATCAGACGTTTTCGCCGGTTTTTCGCAGAACCGTACGAGAGCGTCCTCTACAAATAACCGGCGTGCGCCACGTTTAACTACGAGTTTTCGTAATTGGATAATCGCGCACGTATAAATTGTCGCGAGCTAAAATTTCCGCGGAAGCGACGATAATCGAGAGAATTTCGTGCGCGACGTGGATACGCCTCGTGTTTTCCTCACGCGTACAAATCGCCGACGAGCGAACGGCGCAGCAAGTTCACCGATAAGGGTTAACCGGGAGAGGGAGATAATGTTTTCGCGTACTATCTCGCCTCTCTCTCTCTCTCTCTCTGTCTCTCTCGTGGATGTATCAATTTTACGACGATTTTTGTTTTTTTTTTTTTTTTTTATTCCACTCGCGGCTCTCGTCTCGTGGAAATATCTTCCCGGCAGCGCGCGAGCCGTTTTGTTTAACTCTCTGCTCGATTAATCAATCCGACTTCGCGCGTCATCAACAAACTTCTCGGCTGTATCTGTCGCTACAGATATATAATGGATACTTTAATAACTGCATGTATCTGTAGAATACACGGGGATATCTTAAGGTATCGCGCCGAAGGTATGTATTTTGCTTCACACAACACGAACCGATATATTTACGAGTATCACCAAATTCACACTGATTTAATTAATGTAATCCTATGTTGATTCTTGTTTACACCGAAAGTTACTTGAAACTTCTTCGAAGAAAGCAGCGAGATGATGTAAAGAAAATAATGTATGGAATATTTGAGGAGAGGTAGGAGAAATTCGTAGGAAATCTCTCGTTTCATTTCAATTCGACTTGTTTAATGAATTCTTATATTCTTAATTTATTTTGCTCTCATAATATTATACTTGTAAACTATTTTTATCGAGGAACCGCTTATTTGCGGGAAATAATTAATCAGATAATTGTTTTTTTTCTTCTCGGCAAACAATTCCTAGAAAATATTCCTCTTTTCAACCGCGAGAGCAATTTGGCAGAATGATTCGGCTTTTTCGAACGACTATAGTTCCCTTCTCTTCTTCAATTAATTTCCGGGTGTGACTCTTCGTTAACATCGACTTCTTTCTCGCGAGAGTGCTTTCGCTCTTACTGCGAGTTCCAAGTCCGTCTTAGAGAAGAGGAAGGAAAAGACGGTGAAATCACCTGCTAAAGGAACGACTCTATCTGATCTTAAGGTAATCGACTAATGCATAGCTGCCCGTCCTTCCGCACATCCTTCCGTCGTGTCCAACGTCTCCGTCACGCTCGACGACGCCAACCAACTGTTGCGTCTTCCCGCCATCGACCCGACATAATCTCCAAGACGGAAATAATAACCGGTGTCGTACACGGAAAGCTCGGATACCATGTATACGGAAACGCTTGTTCGCCATTCGGTTAAACGGCGCTAGGATTCCATCGCGAACATTCTTTTGGGACGTTCTCCCTCTTCGTGTCAATCATTGTGCACAATACTTATTTGCATTGCGCATTCACCGTGTGAATTTCTTTTCTTTTCCTTACAGAAATATCTTACTGTAATTTCCGAAAATTTAACTAGACGCAGATATGAAAATAACGAACTAACAAAATAATTATGTTAAAGGCATAATAAGTAAAAAATTGTAATGTTCTAACGACGTTTTACATAATTACGTATTTTGGTGTAGTTTAAAAAATTATTTTTAGACATTTCAGCAAAACTTTTTTCTGTGATTCTTTCATTATTTGATTAACTTTTAACAAATCCACTATATAGACAACATTATAATGAATAAAACTGACAATATGTTTATTTCTTATAATCGATTTTTCATTTTTGTGTTTTATTTCCAAAAAACTAAGAAGCTGAATAGAAATATTCTCGAAGAAATAATAAAAAGATCGGGAAAAAAATAAGCTGTTATAATGAGAGAGAGAAGACGGTTGCTAAGAATTGACCAAAACATCCCTAAATATAGTTGTTACGATGAGATCGAAAGAAACGACGGCACTTGATACTCGTCGAGACGAAATAATACGACGTGAACATGTCATTTTCCACGCGTGCTGTTTCAAGTTTAATGTAAAAGGTGTCGAGTTTTTTTCCTGCGGTCACCAACGTGCACGGTCGCACGGTGTTGGATGTACACCGGCCGGTGTCCACTCGGTTGGAACAGCAGCGGCGTAAGATGGAGCAATTGCCTTCGACGATCAAATCGCCGATGTTGGCGAAAGGGGACGGCGGACGTGTCAATTCTTGACAATCGTGATCCCGAAATGAGAAACAAATGTGATGACACCGGGCCGTTGTCGCGAAATATCGTTCGCGAGGCACTACCATGCCTCTCGATATTTAATTCCATATTTGTGCCTTTTATTTAAGATATATTTCAAATTTCATAAACCGGAAGAATCGAAAGAATCGTACTCTAAAAATTTTTGGACAAAGAATGAAATGAGTTTTAGAAAATTATACGTGCATGTATTATAAAGCAACGTGAGATCGATCTTCACTCTTCTCTCGATCGCAATATTTATATGTGATTTTCTTAAAACTTTGCTGACGTATTTTTATTTCGCAGAATATTTTAGAGTAGACGGAATACATTTTGGAACGTGTCTATCATCATACATTTCCTGAGATTTTCACGTATTTTCTTTACATGTTTGCTGAAAAGACACCGCCGGTATCATTCGAATGCACGCAAACGTTTTCTTCTGCGAACTAAGTCAATTATTCTCGTATTACGTCGGGAATTGAGAGGACAGACATCGCGGTTGGAGCTGCAATTATTAATGCGACGACCAGGAAATTCTCCGAGCTTCGATTTCGTAATCATCACGTGCACGCATTTTAATAACATCTGACGTGTATTTAATTACATTGGCTAACAATAAGTTGCACGTAACAGAATTCGAGATAATTATTATAAATATACATAATGTATATTTATATATCATACAACAATTTAATAAGCACGATATAACACAAAACCTTAAATAAATCGATGATTTATCTTTATATATATATGAAAGTTGTAAAATCAAAGTGATTACTTTCAATTCTCAAAATATCGCCAAATAGAAGATTGTAACATGATAGATATTATATTGGTACTGTTCACGAACAATTATATTTATTCAAACTTATTACTTCTTCTTTCAGTGTAGTGTACCTAAATAAGTAGGTAACTTAAATGGAAGTCCTCTCCCCAAAAGCTCCAGCGATTTGAATTATGGGAGCGATTAGGTGTTTAGGTACATCCTGGCGTGACTAATGCGACCACAACTATACCAGTAGTAATCATTTCCTATATGAATGAAATCTGCGATGTTGACACGGCGCGAATTGAATGGAGCGTAATAAAAATTGACGACGACACCGCGCGGCGACCCCGTTCAGCTGTACGAGATGAGAATCTAGGTTATCGTTGACCTTAAGTGCATTACAGCTGATCCTAATGCGATCGCGATTGAAAGATGCCGCGAACGCTGCCGTTGAAACGCGCTTATTTCGGCGCGTCACGTTCACCGCTAATTTTTATTTCTTCCTCCCCCCCCCCC